>NC_142011.1:162982463-163282463 GCF_049901735.1 Notechis scutatus | reverse complement strand
GAGGACAAGGAGACATGTTAATAGGTTTATGTTTTCCCATCCAAAATCATCCCAACCCCAACTGGTTTAGAAACAATAAGTATGGAGGCCTTAGATTTGTTTCTTTGCTTAAATCCCTTCTCTCCTGCTTGCTGTAAAACAGTGTATGGAACGTAACTCATAATATCAAAAGCCCTGATAATGTAAAATCCAAGCTGATATGTTCCAAATAAATAAGGGCAGTAATCAGAGCATTAAAGAGCTTTGAATCTGAGAACATTTCCTGAGGTAAAATTTCACTTCCTGAGAACCAGATAGGAAGGGATGCATACAGATCTTCTAAGCAGGAAGGAAGGAAGGACACTCTGATGCCATTAACTTCACTTCAGGAAAAATGGAGACTTGTAGTCTTTACTCTAGATGTCATAACTTTCAATCTCATTCCAAAAACTTGAGCTCTGCAGCAGGAGTGAAATTCATTTTTTCCCCTATTGGCTCTGTGGGTGTGGTTTGATGGCCATGGCTTGGTCAGTCTCTAAAAGGAAGAAGGCGGGCAGGCGTGGGCGGGGCCAACCAATTCAAATCGTCCTTACCACCTCTCTGAACCAATTCAAATCATCCCTATCACCTCTCCCAAAGTGGTGCGAGGTGGCTGAATTACACCCCTGCTAGTCTGCAGAGAAAGAGACACGAACAGGCAACCAAAGTGTGGGGAGAGGTAATCCTTTCTAACATGCTAAGAGAGGGAGCACAGTATGGAAGATGATGGTGAGTGTTACGAACTAACTAAATAAACTCATTATTAAAAACTCTTCGAGCTCCGCTCCAACTGCAGGCTCGTAAACCTGCAGTTTGGATTGGTCCGCAAGTAAGCGATCATGATTGGCTGCCTTCAGCTAACCTGATTGGTTGACAGCGGCCATCCCAGATTGGAAGACTAAGTGCGGTTAAACTCGTTCTCATTGGTTATTGCGGCAGCAGCCAGCTCTATAAAAGAGCTGCTGCTGCCCAAGTTTGTTGCTCTGTTCTGAAGTCACTAATAAAGAGTTGAGTCACTACCCAATGCCTTGTCTCCGTTATTGCGCCCACTCCTCCAGATCTAACACTGGCGACGAGGATGGGATGCGGAGACAATAGAGCCAACTGAGCACTCGCTGTGCACCGAACAGAGCACGTGGCTGAAAGAGCGTCAACAACGGCAAGATGGCCAGCGGCGCCATACCACCCGCTCCATTTGACCTGGCTAACGAAGACTGGGACTCGTATATGGACAGGTTCCAGATGTTTTTGGAGACCAACAACCTGAAGGACGCTTCGCCTGGCAAGAAACGAGCGGTCTTCCTGACCCATTGCGGGCTTGCCGTTTTCAAAATGGCTAAGGCACTTGCAAAGCCTGCAGAGGTTAAGTCAATGGATTGGGATAACCTCGCTCCTATTCTTCGGGCCCATTATGCACCCGCGGTGCCAACCCTCATCAGAAGACACGAATTTTACCAGAGGGACCAACGGAAGAGCGAGAGCGTTGGAGACTTCATCGCTGACCTCCGGAACCTAGGTGGACTCTGTGGTTTCTCAAACCTCGAAGAAGCTATGCGAGACCGCATAGTTCTGGGATTAGATGACCACACGGCACAGAGCAATATCATGGCCAAAGGGGACATCGATCTTGCAGATGTCATCGCTGACGTTACTGCAGCAGAGGCAACCAGGAAGTCGGCCGCTCGAATGCGCCGCACCAACGCACCACTCCGTCAACTCGCCAATGATACTTCGCCTTTTTCAGAAAAGCACTCAACAATGGCACACCATGAAGACCTCGAATCCCCATCGGATAGTGAGGAAGAAGAGGTCAACCGACTCCGGTCAGAGCGCGACCAGCGAGACCAGCGAAGCCAAAAACCTTCGCGTCAATGCACCGGTTGTGGGGCAAATCACCCGTGAGCTGATTGCAAATTCCTCGACGCACTCTGCCGTTCCTGTGGAAAGAGGGGCCATATCGCAAAGGTCTGCAGGAGCAAGCAGGGGTCAAGTCCAATCCGTAGAGAGAACAACTCCCGCCAAGCTACGGGCAGCCCACCCGTAAACCGGGATCACCTGAATCACCAATGGAACCACTATCACTACAGAAATCGAGCGCCTGCTGCATCAGCTAGACGAGAAGAGACGCATCAAACCATCACCATCGGTCACGCCTCATCCTTGGATGCAAGAAAGATCCGAGTGAGGGTCGCCATTGAGAATCGTCCATGCGTAATGGAAGTAGACTCGGGTTCATCCCTATCAATGGTCTCGTGGAGGACTTTCAAACAGCTGATCCCTGACATCCGTCGTCAAGACCTCAGCACCCAGAAAGTCATATTAAGGGACTATCAGGGAAACCGAATTCCCATTGCCGGGTCCCGCCACGTCCAGGTTTCCTTTAAGGACCACACCGCAACTCTGCCTCTTACCATCGTAGATTGAGACCGGCCCAGTTTGTTGGGTTTACAGTGGTTCGCTCCACTGGGGATTGAACTAGCCGGCATTCACCAGACCGGGAGCAGTGACTGGGAAGCCACCCTCGTCCAGGAGTTCCAGGACGTATTCACAGAGAAGCTAGGCAAGTACAAGGGGTCCCCCATATCGTTTAGCCTCAGCCCCGATGTTGCGCCCATACGCCTTAAGCCTCGTCGAGTGCCTTTCACACTCAAACCAAAGATTGATGAACAATTGGACAAATTGATAGTCCAAGGGGTGTTAGAACCAATCGATCATGGCCGTTGGGAAACCCCGATTGTAACACCCATAAAACTGGATGGATCAATAAGAATTTGTGGGGATTATCGAGCCACCCTAAACCAAGCGCTTCAGCAAAGCGCTTATCCTGTACCGGTGGTTCAACATCTTCTTCACTCCCTGGGCGGCGGAAAGATCTTTGCAAAATTGGACCTAGCCCAGGCATACCAGCAACTACCCGTAGATGCAGAGACTGCTGAGGCCCAGACTATCGTCACGCACAGAGGTGCGTTTAAATGTAATAGGCTCCAGTTCGGCGTGAGTGTAGCACCAGGCATTTTTCAAAGTCTGATGGAGCGATTGCTGCAAGGCATAAAAGGGGTCGTGCCTTATTTCAATGATGTCTTGATAGCTTCCCCCACTAGAGACGTGTTGGAGACCCGACTCAGAGCGGTTCTCCAAAAATTCAAAGACGCCGGGTTAAAGGTAAAGAAAGACAAGTGTCAACTTTGTACTGAGAGGGTTGAATTCCTGGGGTACCTCCTTGATAAAAAGGGAATTCATCCTACCGAAAAAAAAGTAACAGCCATAAAAAACGCCCCCAGACCTAGGAACAAAACGGACCTCCAAGCCTTCCTGGGACTCATTAACTTTTATAATATCTTCTTGCCCCAGAAGGTGACTGTAGCTGAGCCCCTACATCGTCTGCTAGACAAGAAAGCTTCCTGGGTCTGGGGACAACGGGAAGAATGAGCGTTCCAGCAAGTAAAAGATCTCTTGACCTCCGACGCTGTATTAATGCAGTATAATGAGACTTTGCCTTTAACAGTCACGTGTGACACCTCGCCGTTCGGGGTGGGAGCCATTTTAAGCCATGTCCTACCAAACGGAAATGAGGCACCTATTGCTTTCTTTTCACGAACATTATCAAAGACTGAAAGGAACTATAGCCAACTTGATAAAGAGGCTCTTGCTATTGTAGCCGCTATTAAACGTTTTCATGAATATGTCTATGGATGGCCGTTTACTATAATAACCGACCACAAGCCATTGCTTGGCATATTAGTGGGGGACAAGCCTACTCCCCACATCTTATCACCAAGGATGACCCGTTGGTCAGAGTTTCTAGCCGCATATGGTTATCAACTGCTACACCGCCCAGGGAAAGCCATCCCCATGCTGACGCTTTGAGCCGTTCTCCGCTGCCGGAAGCCATAGACGATCCAGCTCCAACCGTTACGGCGCTCCAGATCGAAACTCTCCCTTCGCCACCCCTGACTGCACGAGACATCGCAGCGGAAACAAAGAAGGACCCCACATTGGCTCGGGTCCTCAGCTGGGTGGAACGAGGCCGGCCTGACAACGAACCCGACAACATCTTCACACCATTTAAAAACCAACAGACGGAGCTGTTCTCACAGAAGGGCTGCGTTTTGTGGGGAGACAGAGTCATCATTCCTGAAAAATTACAACACAGCATCCTAAAACTATTGCACGACGGTCATCCAGGCATCGTGCGGATGAAGGCGTTAGCGAGAAGTTACACGTGGTGGCCAGGTATCGATAAACAAATAGAAGCCTGGGTGGCCACATGCAACAAGTGCCAGGAAATCCACGCTACCCCACCGAAGGCACCTCCAACTGAATGGGATCCACCTCGTGGCCCCTGGTCCCGCATCCACATTGATTTTGCGGGACCCACCAAGGGACACACTTTTCTAATAATGGTGGATGCCTATTCAAACTGGCTCGAAGTCCACAAAACGAAAAGCACCACAACAGAAGCCGTCGTTAAAAAGTTAAATAGACTATTCACTACGCACGGACTGCCGGACGTTTTAGTCTCGGATAATGGCCCCCAGTTCACTGCCCTTGCATTTGAGCAATACCTAGCGGACCGGGGCATCCGCCATGCCTTAACTTCGCCGGCTCACCCTGCGGCCAATGGCAGGGGTGAGCATATGGTACAATTCATTAAAAAAATATTGCACAAAATGGAACATGGCGATATTGACAACAAGATAAACAGGATGCTTCTTCTTCAACACATCACGCTGCACAGCACCATGAACAGAACCCCGGCCGAACTCTTGATGGGCCGGAAACTTCGCTCACATCTCGATCGCCTACACCCAACCTACACGCCAGAAAAACCTGCGGTTCCAGCAGCAAGTGTCGTGCGTTCAAGGTAGGCGATTTAGTTTTTGCAAAAAACTTCTCGGCTGACCCATTGTGGGTCCCCGCTACCATCACGCAGCTAACAGGCCCCAGATCGTACCGTTTGCAGACTAATGACGGCAAACTGTGGAAGCGCCATATAGACCAACTTCGTTCCCGTTTGGCGCCTAACTCTCTCTCACCCCCTGATTTTCCAACTGGGGGGGGAGGGAAGACGAGGGGGCCGAAATAGAAATAACAGAGGACCCAATCAGCAAAGCCCAGCAGATGGTACAACCAGCCAGGGGATACTCACCACCCGACGGAAGCCTGAGCCGAGGGATGGCCTCGCCACATAGCAGCCCAGTCAGGGAAGCAAGCCCAGAGAACCCAGAAAACAACCAAGAAAACAGCCTTGATTCACCCAGCGAGACAGTGGAACCGTCGTCACCACCCGGTTCTACAAACGATCCACCGGAACCTGAACGGAAACCGGTAGAACAGCAGAAATCGAATAGGCAGGTGAAACGGCCTGCCTATTTGCGAGAATATATCACCCCACCCCTCATACGGAACCTAGGGGGGAGGGGTGTTACGAACTAACTAAATAAACTCATTATTAAAAACTCTTCGAGCTCTGCTCCAACTGCAGGCTCGTAAACCTGCAGTTCGGATTGGTTCACAAGTAAGCGATCGTGATTGGCTGCCTTCGGCTAACCTGATTGGCTGACAGCAGCCATCCCGGATTGGAAGACTAAGTGCGGTTAAACTCGTTCTCATTGGTTATTGCGGCAGCAGCCAGCTCTATAAAAGAGCTGCTGCTGCCCAAGTTTGTTGCTCTGTTCTGAAGTCACTATTAAAGAGTTGAGTCACTACCCGATGCCTTGTCTCCGTTATTGCGCCCACTCCTCCAGATCTAACAGTGAGTATAAAATGACCTGTGATAAAATATTAAGCAACACTCCCATTAGCCTTTTGTTCATGATTCTGTCCTCTTTAACAACTTAGGTTAACAGAAGAGTAGCAGTCTTTTCAAAATGGTCCCAGAAAAGTCTTAATTATTTGTCTCCTTCCAAATCCTTCATTCAGCCATGCAAAATCTTCTTTGAACTTTTAAAAAGTTAATGGTAAAAAACATCCCAATGCCTGTGTTGCTCGAGTCTAAATATTCACTGTAATTGAAAATGTGTACGACAAGTGCGGAAACAGCATTTAATACCAAGCAGGCCTGTGAGTATAGCTCCCCATGCACCACTTAGAAAATGGACCCTGATACATCTCTTTATCATTTTACTTAAGGCATTGTTAATGTGGAATATGCATGTCTCCAAAGGAAAGGAGTGCTTCTCAAAAAGTAGCTCTGCTTAATGCTAATTATTGATCTTTGTGGAGGTGTCTCTTGCCAAACAGCTCATACAGTCTTCCTTGAAGCCCTGAGAAAGAAAGTTGCATTTACTTTTGGCAAGTTATGGACCTGCACAATTTAAACAGTGCTAATAAGAACCAAATCCTAATAAATAAATCCACATCGACCATCTTTGGATTTAATACACTTTTAGTGATATTGAACCAAGTACTTAGAGTTCAACAAGAAGAGCTATGTAAGAGCCACCAACAGTTGAAAACTGCACAACTTAATTTTGAAAACATTTTTTTGTTACTTTGTTCTGCCTGTTGTTATATTTTGTACCCCTTTTATTTTTATCTCTAGTTACCTTCCTACTACTGAGAAAATAGTAGTGTAGTTTAAGGTGTCAACTAAACCAGTTTTGAATTCAGAGAATTCAGACATGCAGAAGGCAAGGCAATGGGCTGAACTTTAGCAGGGCCTGTTCTCCATTGCACCTTTGAATGGACCCTTTGAATTCTTCTTGGGAAGATCAAGATGAGATGAATATAGTCATCCAACATAGATGGGTTGTGTTAAGCTGGTAAATGCTGAAATAAAGTATAAGAATCAATCTGGCAGACATAGAGGTAGGAAAGTCTAGATTCGTTGCATTCATTTTGTTTTCTGAAAATATATGAATCAGTTCATGCCAGAAATTGAGGAATTAAAACTATGTTCACACAAGCTTAATTAAGTCATATTGGGATGGGGAGGAAGAATTAACTGACCCCAGAAAGGTTGCATTTATCTCTAATTTGTTTGGTGATAAACTACCTCCCTAAAGTCAGCTAAATTCTCCCATCCTGGCATGGAGCCAGTACTTGTCAGGTGATTTTCCATCTTTTATCTGTGTGATTTACATAGGTAAAATGTTTTAAATATGATTTAAATAGGTAAATACAGGCCCTCCATCTTTGCACATTTTTTGGGGGGTAGGTGTAAAAAGAATTGAAACAAGTATGGAGGACGCCTCCCCCAGCCCCCCCCCACTCTCTGCAATTCACACCATGGATTTCTGTTTAAAAGATTCCCTTGTGGGGTTGAAATAAAGTGGCTTGTTTGTGGCGGCTTGGAACACTTAAAAATGGCTTTTAGGTCACTGATTTGAGTCATTCTCTGTTGAAGGCTAATAGTAAACAGACTAAGTCAATTGATTGGAAGACAGGATTAGGTCATTGATATTGGGAAAAATAATCTTAAATTTCAATAAAAGCAATGACTTGTACTGAATTCTTTGGCCATATAAAAACAGATCATTATCACCATCATCATCATTTTCAACATTACAATTAATAAATAAATAAATCATAACATGCCCTTGAGGATATCTATAATCTCTTATTGAAGTTATATATTTGAATATAATGTATACATTACATTGTATATAATGCAAATTGTGAAATGTATAGCTTTAAACAATTAATATGACTTCGGCCTGTATGAATTTATGAATGCAAAAGCTCCTTCAGGCATATACATTTTCAGCATTTCTATTCCATAGGACTATGAAAGATTATAGAGAATAGAAAAGAAACAGAAAAGTTTCTTTATATGTTGTTTTCCTTTAAACTGTATTTAGAAATTTTTGCATAGCCACTGACTTGCCATCAGGCATTGATTTACTCAGTGTAGAACTAGTTCTAATGGTTATCCTGTGTCATTTTGCCTTTGTAAATATGGCGATGCAGCTGAAGACGTCTGAAAACATCATCTGAAATAATGATTTAGTCTCCCTGAGTAAGATTATCAGTGGATAAGAAAGACCAAAATTGTATTCGTTTTTGATGCCCAACTTTTAGCTAACTTTTAAGTAGGCACTTTTTAAAAGGTTCCAAAGTGAAGAACTGCACTCATGCAGAATGTCTTTGAAGAAAGCTGCACTGAAAAGTTAAGATGTATAGTGTGAGTGTGTGTATTCAGCTTAATTTGCTTACAACTAACCCTCAATTGTATTGATGTTCCCAACTCCAGGGAAGTTTCTAACAGAAAACATAGCTTCTGCTGTAATGGCTCTCATCACAGAAGAACAAGGAATATGTGGACACTGAGGCCAGGTTGGCACTTCATCTCTATCTATTATGTTTGCAGTTGAACTCTTGCTGAAGGCTTAAGGATAGCATAGAACTAGTATGTTGTCGGGATATGTAACTGGTCACTTATTGATGAGTTTCTAACAGAGTTTCAGATTGTTCTGGTTTTACATTTTACTACAAGTTGAAATGTTACCAGTATCTTCTTATAGCCTTTTTCACCCTTATTTTTAATGTAAAGATGAATGAATAAAAACGAAAACAAATGCTTGGCAGAATAGGGTAGGATGAGATAGGATAGGGAAGGGGGAAAGATAAAATAAAAATAAAGATAGATAAAGATGAGATAATGAGAGAGAGAGAGGAGGGGGGGATACAGGTAGGGAGACAGAGAGGAGAGGGAAAGGAGAGGAAGAGGGAGTGGGAGAGAGAGATAAATATAAGATAAAGATAAAAAAGATAAAAATAAAGATAAAGATACATAATGATAAAGATATAAAGATGAAGAAAAGGATTGAATTATTTCAGCTTTAGGCATTCTTCCAAAGGAGAAAAGAATGTTAGTCACATTCTCATGGGGAAGTGGAATGCATTCTTAGCTTATTTACTTCCAAGGTGGCTTCTTTCATTGTACAATAAGCTTTCCAGCAGTTTACTTTCTCTCACGCATTTTCCATACTTCAATTAAATCCCAAGGCAAGATGCCGGGAGGGATCTCTTCTCATTCGTCTGTTTCAGTATCAGTGTTACCTTCAGTGCTAAAGGGAATCCTGCTGGAAAATTTTCTCCTACCCCTGGAGAAGTTCTTTGTCCTCAAATGTGTGGAGTCTTTCAAAGGGCCTTTTGTGCTCAAGATAGAATGAGAAATTGCTTTAAGTTTATGAGTATTCCAGATATCTGCTCCAGTTGCATCCTTTTGGGGTTCAGATTGAATGAGCTTTGAAATATCAGACTGAGGATAGTCAGGCTATTCCAGAGCAACCAAGTAACCCATTCTTGTTGTACCACTTTTAGTTGATATTTGCTGCGAAAACAATGGCTCTTGGATAACAAACGGCTGACATAACACAGATGGAAAATACCATATTGTGGCAGCTGGGAAGATAATGTGTGTTACCAGTAAATTCACAAAGGGAAAAATGCTGAAATGCTTTAAAAATGCAGGTGCACAAATTACACACACCAGGAGCAGTAGTGGCATTTTGTAATAAACCCTAAGTTTATTTGCCACCATTGAACACATGCACGTTCACTGCTTCTACAGAGAAGCATGTGGAACACTTTCCAACAAATAATTTGCACAAAGAATGAAACTTATAGGCAAAGGTAACTACAGCTTGTTAATTTGTAAATACTCTTTTCCTATAGATGCCTTAGTTGATGATGCTACTGGTAATTTGATAAATATCATATTTACCCAAAATTCCCTAATACAATAAAGAAAGAATAATCAGAAAGAAGCTCGTTTGACCCCATTTATCATACTCACTACTAATCTAAAATTGGAAAAACATTGTCTTCCTTTCAAGTAAATCCTGCAAGTGTTATTTTATATCATTTAAGTTTTAAAAAAACAATTGGTCCCACAAAACATTACCCAAGAGCATAAATACCCATGGTTCCAAAATTTTCTGAAAACAAGAATTAATTCTAGCAAGAAGAAATTGATTAACTACAATGCATTCCTTGTGTAATTAGAATGGCAACTATGGCATTCCATTTAATGGCTACAAACTGCTTCTTCAGTCGCAAATAACCAGCTCTTTAGAGAAGATTGTGTTGTTGGGTAAGGTGAAAAGAAAGACAAAAAGAGGACAACTAGCAGCAAGATGGATGGACTCAATCACAGTTATAGGGACAATAAAATTGTTACTTGAAGAACTGAAGGACCAGGTTAGGACAAATCATCACAAAAAATCTCTCTCTCTCTCTCTCTCTCTCTCTCTCTCTCTCTCTCTCTCTCCCTCTCCCTCTCACCCCTCGTATCTCCCTCCCTCCTCCCTCTCTCTCTTGTTGTGACAACAAGCCCTCAATAGGATACATGGATAAAATGAACCAGTGGATAATGACATCATGATCGAAGTGAAAAAAGAGGTAGCAAAGAGAGCTAGCAGCTTGTCTTCAGAACCTCTCCTTCTCCTAAAAAAACGTATCTCAGAGGCTTTGCTCTTGCACAATTATTTTTGCCCTCAAAAGAATTAGCACTTCTTTTATGAATGGTAATGAATGAATGGTCATAAATTCCTTAAAGATGAATGATACAAGAAACCTTGTGTCATGGATCCTATCATTCACCTGAGATGAGGGCAGATGAAATTGATGAGTGAGTTCGTCCGGCCTTAGGCCGGAAGCCAGCTAGGTGACTTTGCACCAGTCACACTCTCTTGGGCCTCGGAAGAAAGCAAATCACTTCTGAAATATTTCAAAGAAAACAGTAGAGATTCATCCAAGCAGTTACCAGGAATTAACACTGACTTGAAGACACACATATAGACAAAATAAATATTACATAGTGTCAAAGCTGGCTTGCTTTCTTTGTTATTTTAAGGTTGTATTAGTTCTTCACTGCAATTCATTGAATTCTCATATCTTGTATTGCATTGCTGCTAAAATCATTTCAAAAATCATGGTGAGGTAGGACTAGGTAAATTTAAAAAAAAACATATTACTCACATTGCCATCATAATCCTTTTGGGATGGGACAAAAAAGCTTTACCAGTGTTTTCTCTTCCAGAACTTATTTTCTTAATTCAATGTGCTCTCGATGGTTTGGATCATTGCATCCATCACAGTCAGTATATCTGATGCTGACTGTTAGTCATGGAAGATGTGGTACACTCCATCTGGACAGCATCAGGTGGGGAAGGTTTTCCAAAAGCTTTAATTATTATAAGATAAATCAGGATACATGTATCTTTTAGTGTTGGCATGCTTGTTATATAAGGTAGATTGCTTAGTTGTTCATGTACATATCAAACTGAGCATTTTTTTTTAAAAAGCATGTTCTCAATGCTGATCTGCATCACAACTTGACACATAACTTGGAGGAAGGTCATATAAACACATTTCTTTGCCTACAAGTCATATTATCTAATTGTCTATGTTCTGATCAGTTATAGATGGATTTCAGTTGTCTTGAGAGATTTGTCTTCAAGGTCTGCCAGATAAGAAGATACTTGGGTCCTTGATATTTTATAGTTATCAGAATCCTTCAACCTATGACTTTTAGCCCAACTAGTTTTCTGCCTATTTTATTCTAATTCTATTGAGATTTAATTTGCTGGTGGTTCTTAAAGGAGATAGATTATATTTATTTATTTAACTTGATATACCACCAACTATTGAAGCTTCTCAGAGGGCTTGTTTTCTGTATGATCTAATGTGAAATGTGGTGTGGGGGAGGAGAAACTCCTGAAAGCTTCCAGATAAATATTTCTCATGCTGGAGGCACATTAACTGTGTGCTCCTATTGCGTATGTAGATTGAAAGCATTGAGCAAAAGATCCCAGTATTTAAATCTTCCTTTGCCTCCTGCTCATAAAGTAGCATAACAGTTTCCCGAAGAAAAGAAGATTATGATTTTAGCTTTAGAGCAAAAGCAGTCAGCTTGGGGGTGGAAGAGAATAAATCCTCCAAATTTATTTCATGGAGAATTACATTGCTCGCAATAGTGGGAGGTACATAGAATAAGGCTACTGAGGTGTGAATCCACGGGCAAGTATTTTGGCCCCTATTGAATGTGTTCTCACTTGGACAAACTTTATTTTTGTCCTCCGTAGTCAAAAATTGCCCAAATCTTTGGAAACTCCTCTTCCTTCGAAAACTCTACTCTGATTTGCTTTGTGGTTTGTTTGTTTTTTGAAAATGTTATTATATACTATGCCTGGAATGAAGAAAAAAAGATTTGGCTTGAATTAGACTGCAATCTTGGCACAAAGGAAATGAAAGCATAGTCAAGGACAGCTGCTCTGCGACAAGGGGAAAGTGTATTCCTCTGGCCCCTGAATAATACTGAATTAATGCCACAGTCTTAGGCCTTAGGTTTCTAAATCTTAAGTTTTGAGTCAATAACAGGAGTAAGTGGAATTCTCTATGTGTAGCAGAATGAAGGGGACACTACTGGTGTCACTGAGCCCTGCATTCTAATACACATAGAGAATTCCACTTACTTCTGTCATTGAACTCTCCTCTTTTGATTGATGGTCATGGAATTAGGAAAGCCAAAAATTGCCCAAATCTTAGGCCCATTTCTGCATGAAGTTAACACCAGGGTGAAATTGGTTCTGGACTTCAGTGATTCCAAAATGACCGCGTTCAACGGCTGGGCTGATTTATTTCAACTTGTGGTGAATATATTCATCATTAATGAAGTATTAAAGGCTGTGGAAAATGGACAAAAGCATAGGAATATGAACACAGGCGCATACACATACAAACACACACACACACACACACACACACACACTTTTGTAGTTTGTTTGTTCATTAGGCTTGACCCATAAGTAAACATTTAAAGTCAGCTGAGAATGAACACTGTGAACTATAGTCTGTCTGGTATGGATTGAGCAGGTCAGGATTCAAAGAGGTGCTAAAAGGGCAGGACCACAGGCAGAATAAGTCAGGAATGACAAATTAACCTAGTTACCCAAAGCTGACAAAACAACCCATAGTCAGGAAAAAAGACCTAAAAAACAGAACCGTATCAATGCTCAGGAAAACATAATTGTTCAAGCATGGCTTAATGGAAACAATGAGGCCTCCTATAGTTTTTCACATCCAAGAAGATCTAATGTCCATCCTGAGTAGAAAAGCAGAGACGGCCCAAGGCTGAAATACATTAAGCTATCTAATGTAGGCACTGGAATCTTAGGTCTTGCTGGCTTACAATTGCAATAATTCCTCCCCAATGTAAATTGTGTTGGATAAAACTATACATCTAATGCAGCATCTTCTCTATTGTTTGGGACTAAAAGATAGTTCATGCAGTCCACTATTTAAGCATTCTGGAAACAAACAAAGCCAGATTTTAAAAAAGAAAATCAGGATGAGAAATAGAGCTCCTTTTTGAAATCGGGAAGTGTTTTGCTTCTTCAAGTCAACCTCAACTTTTAGTGTCCAAATGGAAATAACAGCTGATTTGTTATTGTGTTTTTCTGTGACATTTTTTTAATCCCCACTTTTGTCTTCAGCTATGAAATTTCCTGGTGATCTCTTGTTCTTATAAAAATCTCTTTCCAACAGAATTGGGATAAAGAAGAATCCACACACATTGGAAGTATAGCATTGATTGCAGTATTCAGCTGAACGTGCTTTCCTCTATAAGAAAGTATTTTTGCAATTATGATTTGAAGTTTCTTAAGATTTGTATGTTTATAAGTTGTAGCAACGTTTCGGCAGAATCTCATCTGCCATCATCAGGCTTCTGTATTGTGTTCGTCTGTGAGTCAAACTTTTACAGTTGTTTCAGTTTTAAATTTGGGGCTAGCCTACTGCTGTGCCAGAATGGTTTTTTCTTCATCCTGATTGGTTGGGAGTCTTGGTCTGTGTTTATTGGTCTTGGAGTTTGCTGTGTTCTGCTTGATTGGTGTTTCTAATATCTTCTGTCTGTTTTGTGGCTTTTTTTGTGTCTTGATTGGCTGGCAACATTGTGTTCCTGTATTGGAATACCATAGATGTAAGTACCTGCGAAAACTTAAGAAAACACACACACACACACACACACACACACACACACAGATATATATATATATATATATATATATATATATATATATATATATATATATATATATATATATATATATATGGATCTTTGTTATTCGGGTTTTCTCCGCGTAGATTCAAAGTATCTAGGCAACGTTTGCGAGGTCCCACTCGCCATCTTCAGCTGGTGCTTGGCTTAGTGCCAGTGCAAGCAGTGTGTGACCGGAGCTGCCATCTCTCTATATACAAGTGGTGGGGATGGTGTGTGGGCTGGTTGCTGTGCTGCAGCCTCTTGATTGGTTGATGGAGTTGATGTTGGTATAATGGGCTGTGTATGGCCTTTGTTGTAGAGATATCCTGGATCTTGTGCTGTCATCTCCTGGGTCGTTAGCCTCTTGTGTTTTAACGCTTGGGTAATGGGTTGTGTGATGGGCTTGTGAGTTCTTTGTTGTGGTATCCTGGGTCTTGCGTTGTAATCTCCTGGGTCGTTTGTGTTTTGATCTCTTTTCGATTAGCCTCCTGTGTAGTAACAGCTTGGGTAATGGGTTGTGTGATGACCTTGTGAGATTTATTGCTGTGGTATCCTTGGTCTTGTGCTGTGATATCCTGGGTCATTTGCTGTGTTGTGACTTCTTGAGTTCTTGAGGTGTAATTTCTTGAGTTTTCTGATGTGATGTCCTGAGCGGGTGGCTGTGATGTAGCATTTTGGGTTTTTAATATGGCTTTGAGTTTGGGGTCTGGGTCTGTGTTCGTTTGGCTTCGAGTTCGTGGTCGTGCCACATCTTCATGGTGGGGTCAGTTCGCTTCATGTATGGTTCAGAGGAGTTTGAAGTGGGTAGTGATGCAGCTGCAGTGCGGCTTCTGGTCTGTGGTCGTGTCTCATCTTCTGTGTGGGTGTGAGTCTGATTTTTACGTGGAAGTGTGGTGGTGGCATCTTATACTTTGAATCTTACGCGGAGAAAACCCGAATAACCAAAGATCCACATACAAATACCGAGAACCTCAGAAAACATATATATATATATATATATATATATATATATATATATATATATATATATATATATATATATATATATATATATATATATATATATATATATATATATCATATAAAGTGAGTGATCTATGACATGCATTGTTTTCAGTACATCTTTATTGCAGGTTAACTTTAAAGATAATATGTTGTGTCTTGATATCTGCCTAACATGTTCACCAAGCAGCGTGTTGTTTGGCTACACACCACTATTTGCCTGTCAGTGGTATACTGAAATAAAGGTATAAACCTAGATTCCATCTCAGCAGTAAGTTAATGATCAATGAATTCAAGAGACCCTGCCTTGAAGAACAAAACTATTGTGCAGCCATAGGAATGACACTGGTGCATTTATGACACAGTAAGACTTCGGATCAGAACTGCAGGATCTAGCCATAACAGTATGGTAGCTCATTCATGCAGTCACAGCAGAGATTAATGAGGTTTGGACATAGTGAACTTTCATCAACTCCAAAATTCTTAGTTTTAGGGTGGTTTCTATTTTCCCCCATCCTTTATTTTGTAGCTAGGAATTTCCTCCTAGATAAATAATTGAAGTACATCTCAAGCATGAATTGACTGATGCATAAGTGCACCAACGTGCCTACCGTCCCTGTCCTATTGTTTATTTTATTTTTCTTATATGTACCCATTTCATGTATTCATAACTATGTATATACTTATACCTATTATCTTGTAAGCGATTGACAAATCAAAATAAATAAATAAAATAAATAAATAAATACACTTTGTATATAAGAAAAGTGATATCATAGGATCCAGTGATGGGATTCAATTTTTTTTACTACCAGTTCTGTGGGTGTGGCTTGGTGGGTATGGCAGGGGAAGGATACTGCAAAATCCCATTCCCTCCCCACTCCAGGGGAAGGATACTGCAAAATCCCCATTCCCTCCCCACCCCACTAACCTGCTTTCCAGCTCCATTCTCCTGTGCAGGGCAATAAAAGAAGATGCAGCCGATCAGCTGGGACTCGGGAGGCAGAGAATAGATGGGGTGGGGCCAGTTAGAGGTGGTATTTGCTGGTTCTCCAAACTACTCAAAATTTCCACTACTGGTTCTCCAGAACTGGTCAGAACCTGCTGAATACCACCTCTGATAGGATCCCATAGAAGTGAACATTAAGAATTAATTTCTGGTTAGTGCCTTAAGTATGTACTACTAATGTTATCTAGGAGGCTAATTCCTTGAGGAGCTATGCAGCCAAACAGAGCCAAGGAAAGGAAGGGCTGCCCTAGAAATTCTGCATTAAGATACCTAGACAGTCTATACCAGGGGTCTCCAAGCTTGGCAACTTTAAGACTTGTGGACTTCAACTCTCAGAGTTCCTCAGCCAGCAAAGTTCCTCAGAGGAACTCTGGGAGTTGAAGTCATCAAGTCTTAAAGTTGCCAAGGTTGGAGAACCCTGGTCTATACCAATGTTTCTTAACCTTGGCAATGGGAAGATGTATGGAAGTTAACTCCCAATTGTATGGAAGTTAACTCTCTAGCCAACACTTGCTAGGAAATTCCAGGAGTTGAAATCCCCATATCTTATAGTTACCAAGGTTGGGAAACACTCTCCTATATATTTGGTTATTGCTCTTCTTTCTTGCTCTGCTTTATTAGTTTTACAGAAATCTTTTGTTCAAAATATTTCCCATTGTTTTACATTTGTTTTATTTGTTACCTAAATAAAATTGATTCTTAATTCATTGGGCTCAATCTACCTTTTCAAATATTTTGCTAATAACTAACTTGTGTTTTGGAAAGTGTTAAATGCTGTCATTAATTCTCAAGCATTTTACCGCCAATATTTTTTACCTAATTGTTCTGCTGAAATGCAGACGTGTATGGCTGCTATATTAATGACATTATTATCTGCATATTTAGTGCTTAGTTGTTGTTGTTTTAATAAAAAGACAGAACTGAATGCCATAATTGAAGTCTGCCTAGAAAATCAGTAAGTTTTTTTCCATGCTATTTCTTACAAATGCATAAGGACTCTTTTTTAAACCTAATTGCTATGTTCTATGCCTGCTCTGTATTTATTTATAGGATGTATTGTCAAGATATCCCAATTTGTTTTCCAAGGCCATGACATTATGTTCACTTTAGGTTCACACCATAAAATCGTCCAGAAGGAAAATGCAGTGTAAAAATAGAGTTCTGCTATATGCTGTTCATTCATGCCCTTTCTTGTACACTTGGAATGAGCAGATGGACAGACAGTAGTAACAAAGGTGGAAAGCAAGGTGATTAGTATTATGTCTTGAGATGTGAGCCAGGATACCTTTGAACTTGTGAACTCTGAAGAACTGATATAATTGCCTGTAGTATGAGCCTTGACATCTGGCTCCTTTAGGCAGTTTCGAGGGGGACTAGATAAGGGAGATTATTAATGCCTCTTTGAGAGAGGCTGCTGAGATGCTATTACAGAATAATATTTGTTTTATGGTTATTGCATTGGTTGCCAGTAGGCTTCTAGGCCCAATTCAATAACACCAATAAAACCCTATATGGGGTGGAACTGGATCTTTTTTTTATAGGATTTTATAGGATCCCTCTTCTTTACAATGATTCTGCCCATGCTGTCAGATCACCTACAAATACTCTGATTAAGATTCTGCCAAGATGTAAATTGAAGAAGATATGGGACGTGAGACAAATCTGTTTTCTTTAAATAGTAATTTTATTTTAAAATGACAATTTCCAACAATAAAAACCAAAATATAAAAATATAAGATGAAAAAAATAAAAAAATGATAGAAAAAATAATATAGTAAAAAGAAAATATACATATAAAGAAATGAGTTTCATTCTAAGTATAAACAATTTTAGTAATTTATTACCTACTCTTAAAATACAACAAACGATCCCTTCATCTCATGTCCCATCTCTTATCTATAAACAAATAAAGCCTCATAAATCCATCCTGATAGCAACAAAAGTCCCTTAAGAAGTAACTAGAGATAGCAGCATATCTGTTTTAACATTGATCAAATAAACTAAATATATATACTGGTACCTTCATTTTAATAATCTTGATCTTTAGTCCCTTCACATAGATTCCAGACCATGGATATACAAACTTTTGGCTTGCTTGGGCTGCACTGAGTGAAGAGGAATTGTCTTGGGCTACATATAAAATATATAATATAGTTGATGTTTATAAATTAGAACCTTCCTCTATTTTTAAAAATATTGTTATTATAACTGTGGGGCCAAATTACTAACTGTCCAGGGCTACATGCAGCCCATGAGTCGGACACGCCTGTCCTAAAAGTTGATTTCTTTTCATTTTTCTTTATTCTTTTCACAAAAATCTTCAAAGCTTTTACTAACCTCTTTTGTAAATCCAGTATAGGAAAATTATCCAGGTCGCACTCTTGGTTTGTTATTTATATATCACTTTTAATTATTATCATATCAGCCAGTTTCATTTATAGGCCCACTGTAAAATATTTCTCAGTGTCCTTGCAGCCTGTCATTTTTAAATCTAAGTGATCACAGTTATGTCAGGTAATATAGGTTCCACTTCCATAGCATCTTTTAAACACAGTTTATCTACAGAGGCTCTTAAAGTTTATCTACAGAGGCTCTTAAAATTAACTTTGAGATCCATTGTTCAAAAATGTCCTTCAGTAAGTCCAATGTTAAAAGATTTTGCTTCATTTTATATTTGTTAGTGAAGTTAAAGTCTCCTTTAATTGCAATCTTTAGTTCCTTCTAGTTTCCTCTAGTGTCCAATTTTTAAAATCGTATTATTTTTTAAGGAATTCAAAACAAAAGTATTTTCTCGTGAGAAGGATTCTTTCTAATGAATTCCAAAATCTTATTTCAATTTTATCTGGATCCTTAGTCCCATGTAACTTTCTAAAATCAATGTTTTAAGCACCCTTATGCTATTGATTCCAGAAAAGAAAAAGTCCTTAAACTTGTATTTAAAACTTCTTTCACTAAGGATTGAAAGAAACTCATCTGGTGCTTTTAATTTATCAACCCAAACATTCCTAATGGCTGAAAAGTAGTTAACTAGCAATTTCTGAAAGTGATTACAAAAAGTATACAAACCCAGTGCCCTTTTAAAGTCTGCAGTTTGAGCAAGATGGCTATTCCCTCGTCTCCCAGAGCTCTGAACCTGCCAGAGATTGCTGTCTTGAAAATTCCTTGTAGGGAGCCACTATCTGCAGCCCTTGCAGGTGGTCTGAAGTCCTTGTCTGCATTATGCCATGGCCATCTTCAGTTCATCGTTTTTCCCCAGAAGTCACATCTAAGGCAGATCTTTTTAATGGTGGTTCTAACTTACAAAATGCATTAGCTTGGTGGGATGATATAAACTGTAATAAATAAATAAATACATAAATGGATTACAACAAAAGATTCCAGATAGTAATGGAACAGCTGTGTTGATACAAACCTCAGCAGAGCCTAGATTTCAGTATGGAAATATACTCTGAAGCTTTTCAGAGGGACTTGAATGAGCGACTCATTCAACAGCTTTGGTCATGAGAAGGCAGAACTATTCTGATAGAGGGAAAACAGAATGGTAGTTTAAATTATGGGTAAGGTTTAATCATAAGTATTTGATCCTTTGATCCAGGGGTCACCAACCTTTTGGACCTCAGGGACCACCAAACTCATAATTTTAAATCCCATGGACCACTAATATGAATTTTGACCAACGCTGGCTTGCTGACGTTGGTGGGAGAGAGAGAGAGAGAGATCCGATCTAACCTCGGAGGGCTGGCGGTGATGTTCTCTCTCTCTCTCTCTCTCTCTCTCACACACACACACACACACACACACACACACACACAGAGGTCCCTCACACATCCCCACTCCTTTCAAGGCAGCCACATTCCTAACCTGCTTTTTAGCTCCGTTCTCAGGGGGAGAGAGAGAGAGAGACAGTATCCTGCGATCAGTAGGAAAAGAAGGTAGGGGATTTTCCTGCAGACTTTTTGGGGGATTTTCCCAGGGTCTCTGCAGAAAAAGCAGAAGCAGCAGAGACCCTGGGAAAATCCCCAAAAAAGTCTGCAGGAAAATTCCCCACCCTGTTTTCCTACTGATCAATCATTCTTTACCATCTCCAGCTCTGTTTTCAGGGGAAGAGAGAGAGAGAGAGAAAGAGAAAGAGAGCGAGAGACTTTTGGCTTCATGCAAGGAAAGCAGCAGAAGCAGCAGAAGTCTTTCTTTCTCTCCCCCAAACTCCACCAGAAATGAGTTTTTGCCGGCACAGCCTCTTGGAGCAGGATGCCTTACAGGGTCCCAAAGACTCATTTCCGGCAGAATTTGGGGGAGAGAAAGAAAAACTTTGGCTGCTGTGTGCAGCCAAAAGCAGAAGAAGAAAGAAGCAGAAAGAAGTGGCCAGGCCAGGCATGTGGGATGAGTGGGGCAAGTTCCCCCCCTCCACCTTTTCCCCTTCCCCTCACTACCTCATGTTGTTTACAATGCAAGCGATGCAAACCTTGTGTTTCCGCAGGCCATGTGGGCAGCGCAGCCTTGTGTTCCCGTGCTGCTTTGATTAATTGCTCTGGGGGGGTGCTTTGGGGGGTGACATTTCTCTGCAGATCACCAAAATTTTCTCGCAGACCACCAGTGGGCCGTGGCCCACCAGTTGGTGACCACTGCTTTAAGATGATATCTTAAAGATCAGAAAATTTTGGGTCAGCTTTCCCTGCCTTTGTTGCCTACTGGATTTTCACAAATCTATTCAATTCAATTTTCACATATCCTAACAAGGTCCATGCTGATTGAGAAACTCTGGAAGATGCAATACACACTCCTGAGTTGGGGAAGACTGTATTCGCCTAGTTTGGTAAAATAGCATTAGCAAAAGTCAATATATACACTTTTTGACAATTTCCTTATGATACAACATAGTATTTAGTTGAACCCACAGGACAAGAAAACAGTGGTCCACCACAACCTACTCAATGTTTCTTATCAAGAACAAGGAAAACTCCAAACAAAAAAATCCTTTATGCTCCCTTGTGATCTAACAGTAAAACCTACTAATTTCTCTGAATATTAGAAAATTACACATTTATCATAGTGATTAAGGACAAACATTTTTCTTTTTAAATCAATGTAATGAATGTCTGGATCAATTATCTGGGAGCAGAGCATCATTAAAATGCATTTGTTTTCACACACAACCATGAATCTGACTGTGCATCTTGTTGCAAGATTTCATGTTGCACAATATCAAATTGGATCTTTTCCTTAGGCAGCTGTAAATCACCTTGTATTTCTTAATATAACATGACGGTCAAACCAATATGATATTCCATGGTCTAATTTTTCAGTCAATTCCTTAGTTTTGCTCTTGTAACTGGGATATATACCTCACCAATGATTACAAACTGAACCCAGATTCTCTGCTATATTGGCCACTGTGAAATCATTTTAAATTAAGGATGTTCATAGAATTAAAAGGAACTGCCAAAGCCTTTCAGAGAACACTTAGGTGTCAAGATAAGAATTGATTAACAATAGCTAAAATCAGGGTTTTATATTCTTCTGTTCTGGTTGATTTTTCTCTGATATACAGTCAGCTTTTTGGTTATGTCAGCTGGGCCAAGTCAAGAAACAAACACTACAAGAAATACTACAACCCTACTTTATTGTTATACACTATCATGACAGGCTCTTGTTGTGTCAGCATTTCCTTTTCCCTTTCTCTTACACCAAAGAGAGTCAAGGTGATACAATCTTAAGTTTATTTCTCATGCTTTCCTATTTTTCCATCTGCTTTATGAATTTACCATATATTTTCTTGAAGGCCATCTCTATACTTTTCAACATTAACATCTAAACCTGTGGTGGTGAACTTATGGCACGCATGCCACAAGTGGCATGCAGAGCCCTCTCTGTGGGCACATGCACCATTGCCCCAACTCAGCTCCATCATGCATGCGCGTGCCTCCTGCCGAACAGCTGGTCTTCGGATCTCTGCTGTGCATGCATGGGGGTGGGGCGCATGCGGCGGGCAGGGTGCATATGCGGGTGTGGGGTGCATGTGTGTGGGGGTGCAGGCAGGGGCCAGTACATGTATAAGATGCATGCACACATTGCATTTTGGGTATGCGCCCGCAAGCACCCGCGCTTTGGGCACTTGGTGCCAAAAAGATTCGCCATCACCGTCTTAGAACTATTAGCTGAACTCTGTCTTGTTTTTTATTATTTTAGGTAGTGAAACCTTATTATTCAGGTTAAATTGCCATGTTGGCACTTTGTGATAAATAAGTGGGTTTTGGTTTGCAGTTTGGGCACTCAGTCTCTAAAAGGTTTGCCATCATTGATCTAAACCAATGGTAGTCAACCTGGTCCCTACCACCCACTAGTGGGCATTCCAACTTTCATGGTGGGCAGTAGGGGTTTTGTCCCCTACTTTATAAATCACCATTACTGTGGAACCGGTGGGTGGTTAGAGAAAATTTTACTACTAACAGAGATACAAAAGCGGGAGGTAGGTATAAAAAGGTTGACTACCCCTGATCTAAACTATAGAAAATCCCAAAGTATATTTGTGATTTTAAATTAAGAAGTTTTATCTGAGCAGACACTATTTAGATTAGGCTAATAATTTTTAGGATGCAGTCCTAATGTTATCAATTGGGAAGTAAGGTCAGAACTACATGTCACTTTAAAGGTATAGCTAACACTACTTCCATCTTTCTTACTGTATATGCAGCATGGACGAGGATCTCAGTGCATATAGAGGATTTGAGAAAGCTTTAATTCTTTTTCCCCTGATACATTCTCACTCTGGATTAGCTTTCTGCTTGTAATTTACACTGGCCAAGACTAATTCCTCTACATTAATGGATCACCTTTTGCCAATATAAATGGCAGTCATAGGAAGACAAATCCTATAACATCATTTCAGTGGGGCTTATTTCTGAAAAGATATTTGGCTGTTCTTACTGGTGTTTGCATTGTTTTTAATTATGAAATCTGATTCATAATTTTTCAACATTAAACTGGCCATTAACATGTTTCCATGTTCAATATCTCGATACCCATTCTCCAGGGAGCCAAGAACAAGGGGCCGAGTTAAGGAGTTTCATTGTACTTGCACAACCTTTTCATAACCGTGTAGCCCCCTCCCTCTTCTGGCTTCCAAGACCTTGAATTTCCTGTATTCTCTAATGCACCTCTTGCTTTCCGGCCAGTAGTGAACAATGGAGGGAGGCACAGATCCAGCAGCAGAAGTCCTGTATGGGTGTATGCAACGACTCACTTTTATTTCACAGCACTGTCAAACAATGATCATAATTTCATGATAAATACAAATAGCATAATGAGGAGATATTTCAAGACCCTAGTTTAATTATTTACATATTAATTGTCACCAAATGATGTTCCCAAACACTAGAATTACAGTTAAGGTTGTTCCTTTGAGATATCATAAGTATCCTCAAAGTTTGGGCCACGAAAGAATGGCAGCCAAATCAGGTTTTAAGCTAGCTTTCATCTGAAGCCAAAAAATAAATATTTCATTCTGCTTCCTGGTGATCCTTGTCCAAAGCAGAGTGATTCTTGTCTGACCATTCAGAGAAGTGAGGAAGCAGACACTGTCATCCTCACCAATGGTATCTCACATTATGTCAGAGTTTAATAAACAATAGGAAATTACTAGTTCCTTTGGAGCCCAAGAACATCCTTTCCACAATGCACGGAAGATGATTAACAAGAGGAATTTTATGTCATCAGATGATACCTGACCTGATGGACTGAAAATGTTGGCAGTTTTCTCACTTGCATCAATGAATTTTTAAAATCTAGGTAAGTTAATTAAAACAACATAGCTCATGTGCTTATTAAGCAAGTTTATGCTATGATTTGGATCTAATTTTTAATATGAACAGGTCTAGGAAGGAGTATCATCTCTTTCAAGAACCAGGTCCTTTGTCTGCATTCCCTTTCACTCTCTCCATAACATGTTACCTTACAAATTCTTCTTCCTCCTTTCCTACCTGCCTTCTCTCTCCCCAAAAAAGGGGGAGAGGTCCTTTGGTTTGCAATTGTTAAGATGTATGACTGCTTAGGCCCTCAATGAAAAAGGTATGAATTACAAATATTATGATATATTATACTGTGAAAAGACAATAGTTAAATAACAATGCCGATTGTCCAAGAGTAGAAAAAAATAACTAGAATTCCATCAGAAAAAAGGTAATTAACAGAGCTATAGTGACATCTGCTGGCCCATTGGTTAGCAATACAGGTGTTACTGAAGGAGTACATGATGGATGCGAAAAGCTAGATTCTTAATAAAGGTTGCTAGAATAATGAACTCGGAGCATGTGAAAATTGAGCCACATCATTCAGGTAATCATCATTATGGACAAGCAAGGGACATGATGGACATGATAACAGAATCACAAAATGCCAGAATGTTCCTATGTGTGAGCTATCTCAGCACAGGCTGAGATTCGTGGCATTTGTATGATTAAATCGTTAGGCATATGAGATCATTTTGGAGCCTTCATAGTTTAATGCAGGCACCACCAGTTACTACTGCAATGAGACTTTACATGAGACAGCCCTTGAAGAGCATACAAAAGCTGCAGCTAATTCAAAATGAAGTGCTGTAGACAGTTATAAGTGCTCCTCAATCAATGCATGTTACAATTTTGCTTCACAAGGTGCATTGGTTGCCAGTATCCCTTTGGGTTCAATTCAAGGTGCTAATAGTTACCCATAATGGCAGTCATTACATAGGGCCAAGTTATTTGAGGACTGATGCTTCTCTATGGGGTCTATTCATCCCATCAGATTCATCCCATCCCATCAGATTCAGTGGTGAGGCATACTATGGGTACCATCCATTAGAGCAGGGGTCTCCAAACTTGGCAACTTTAAGATTTGTGGAGTTCAACTCCCAGAATTCTCCAGCCAGCTTTGCTGGAGAATTCTGGGAATTGAAATTCACAAGTCTTAAAGTTGCCAAGTTTGGAGACCTCTTCATTAGAGAATGTCATCTGGAGAAACCCAGGAAGAAAGCTTTTACTGTTGTGGTTCCTGTGCTTTGCAACATCATCTCCCTGAAGATCAGACTAGTCCCAACCTGGTTGCCTTTTGTAAAGCCTTGAAGTCATGCCTGTATCACTAGGCATACAAGTCAGGCTGTATAGCAGACCCCATGAGGTGGCCATGTTGATGATGAGCTTGAATGTTTGTTTAGAGTTCTATCACACATTTTGATTATGTATTTATTGCTATGTTATTGTTACATTGAAGTGTTTAATTGCTATTAGCTGCCCAGAGTCAAGATAATGAGATAGGCAGTCATACAAACTGGAAAAAAATACTACTTTTAAGGCAAGTGGGTGTCTTTCAGAGGTTGTGAACTACAGTTCCCATAATGCATATCATTGGCGTAATAATGCATATCATTGGCGTAGTGATTGCATAGATAGGAATTTGTGGCAAACTCATTGATCCACTGCTTAGTCCTCAAATTTAGATACAAGCATCTGGTAACTCAGGATATATTGTGCCTCTAATGCCTGGTGACTTCTTAAACATATTATTTACTATTGCCTTCTTCCAGACTGGGGTTTCTTTGTTTTGTGTTGTTATTGATGTTGTTGTTTGCACAGCAGCCAGATGTTTAGCATTTTTATCCACCTATTGAGTACTTCCCAAGTACCTGGAATAAGCAGGTGTTGTATTTAATGGGGTTAAAGGTATTGTTGAAGAATGTAAGCTGTTCCAAGTAAAGCTGTCTTTTGCAATTGACTGATGGTGATTTTGTCAATGTCAATAGTGTTCAAATGGTGCTCCAGATGTTTTGGGAATGCACCCAAGGTGCCTATCACTATTGATACTATCTTTGCTTACTTTTATTTGTCATAATCAGTCTACATCTATTTGCAGGTCTTTTTGTTTGGTGATTTTTCTCCAGTTTTCTCTTCTGCTGCAACATCCACTATCCAGGGGTTTTTTTGTCTGTCTCATTGACAATTGTTAAATCTAAGATGTTATGTGGCAGGTGCTTGTCTATTTGAATTCTAAAGTCCCAAAGCACTTTAGCTTCTTTCTTTTCTACTACTTTGTCTGTTTTGTGGTTGTAGTTTTTGCTGGCAGGCAAATGATATTTCTTGCACATATTCCTATGCACCATTATTGCTACTTTATTATAGTGTTGTCAGTCTGTGCAGCCTTCTTTCAGCAGGTAACTAGATAGTCCACTGTTTCTTCTTTGCAGAGCTGAAATTTGCTATCTGTTACTATAGTCTCAATTCTGGCTTTGTATGTATATGTTCTTAAAGCTTGGTCTTGTGCAGTATGAATTAGCCCCTCTGTCTTTTTCCTCAATTTTCCTGCTCTTTGCCAGTTATTTTTTAATATACTGGCCATATAATACTTTGCCTCGCCATGTCTCTTTTCTCATCTTCATTTGGTCTTTCTTGTAGGCCAGTTTGGTCTCTCCAGTATTCAGAAAACTTCATTGTATACAGGCTTCAGTGCATCTTCTTCACTGTCCTTTATATATTCTTCCAATGTCCTTCAGATATTCTTCTTTTCTTCTTCAGCTGTCTAGTGTACTTATAGCATTCCATGCCCACCTATGCTTCTTGGTACGTATAGTCTGTCAACATCACTGGGAGGATGAAGGGAATTATTCATTGTCATTACTTTTCTAGACTTCCTATCCAGGGCTTTTAATATTGCTTGAGTCCAGTCCAATATTCCAGCTGTGTATCTAATGACTGGAATTGTCCAGATGTTAACTGCCTTGATGATATTTCCTCCAATTAATTTGGTCTAAATGATCTTCCTCACTCTCTTGATTTATTCATTTCTTGTTAACCTTCTTATTGACTTCAATGTGTTTGATGTGACTACCTTGAAGGATGCCCAAGTATTTGTAGTGCTCATCTTCATCCAGACTCTTGATGTTATTTCCATAGAGCCTCTTGATTCTTTGAGTCTATAAATTACATCTCACTATATTATTTGTGGAAGAGGAAGTTTTTGTCTTGGTACTCTGATGATACCTGTCCAGCATGATTGAATCTCTGGCATAGCTCTCATCTTCCTCAAACCATACAAGCCCAGAAGCACGTCAAAGTATTATTATGATTCTAAGTCAGATATTTAGATTGCTTTTGGAATTTGTATTCAAGTCATTTCCAAGGACCTGGATTAAGGAAATATTGTTCTTTGATAGTTTTATTGTTGCAGGTTGTAAGCTGTGCCTAGTAAAGCTTCCTTTTGCAATTGAGTGATGGTGATTTTGGAAACCAATGGTGTTTAAGTGATGCTGTAAACGTTTGGGGATTGTGCCGAAGCACCTATTACAATTGGTACTATCTTTGCTTTCTTTTGCCACAGTCATTTTACTTCTATTTGCAGGTCTTTTTTTTTTATTATTATTATTATTATTATTATTATTATTATTATTATTATTATTATTATTATTATTATTATTATATTTCCCAGTTATCTTAAAGACCTGGGGTTTCCTGGTGACTGCAACCATAGGTATGAAATTGCTTTCTAAAGCAGGAATGAAATTGCTTTCTAAAATATCTGTGAATATCAGCTAGGTGGTAGAACCTGATGTTCCTCTTAAAATAAGTTTCAACAAATATTCAACACCCATTGCTTAAATATATTAACTGATAAAATCAATTTTGTTTGGATATTCAAATCTTCCTGCTGTTTTTAAAAGTACATTCAAAAGATGGTAAGAATTCTAAATCTGAAGTAATTTCTGTTTTAACATGTAGCTATTTAAAAACACAGTAACTAGGGATTTCCCAATTATGTATTAATAAATTGTACATGTTAAACATACATTCAGTTGCAATCTTTTTTCCTCCAAATAATCAGTGTACTTGTTTAATTTGCTTTGGATTACTCTCCTCATTTCCCATTGTTTAGAAAATGTTCAGAAATATTAGATGTAACATTTATTATCAATGATTATGATGATGATGCTGATGACACCATGGTCCATACATTTAAGAAAATGCAAACATATACCATGGCATTTTGTTTGAAATATGAAGTTCAGAATTGGCTTTATCTTTTTTTAAAGTAGAAGAAAAGTATAAAACTTGAATAAATTTTGCAGCACCCAATAGAGAGATGCTATTTAATGAAGATGAAGTATCTCTTTGCTAATGAATGAATTAAACCTACGTCATGGAAATGTGTTGGCCATGATCCAATGTTCCATTGGCAGCAATATTGTACATGGTGCTTTCCAGCATTGATGGGAATGTCACAACAGGACTACAGCTAACTATAGAGGAACACTGTAGAATAATATGCTTGAGCAATTGTGAGCAGAAGCAGATTCTTCAGAAAAGAGGAAACGTTTAAATACTGCCCCCAGAAATTATTCCATGATTAAATTAATGAGAAATAATGCTTAATAAATGGTTAAAGTAATCATAACCATGCAGATTAGCTTGAGATTAATTTCCATTTCTCCAGTTTAAACCAAAACAGTAGGCTAAAATAATTTCTATTCCACCCCTTTTCTTTGTATCAAGATTCTTCCCTACCACCCCACTACTCCCTTTATAGCCTTCTCAAACTCAAAGAGTTTAAGGTTTAGAAAGCTGATCTTAGGGCTGACAGGCAAGGCAGGGAGAGGAGAAAATATATTCCCTTCACAGCCCTCCCTCCAGCCCGCAGGTGAGGATGGAGAAGTAATCATTTGGACGTTCAGGTAAAATTTCATCTTTGATCTTATTCCATTTTTCTTCTTTTCCTTATTTTTGCATCTCCATCTGTTTACAAGATACATTAGATTTGCAATCTAATATTGGTAAATATCAAGATAAATGTTCCTATCAATATTGGCAGGGAATGATAGGAGCAATATGCTGAAAGATCTTTAAAAAACAATAAATTGGATTTGACAAATGGACTGTTACTCTATAATCTATGTGTTGCAGAGCTTATGTGGTTCTTTCTTCCATCACCTGAGTAACTGCAGTACAAGTTGTCATTTCCCCCATATTATGCAGATACAGTACTTTCATTAATAGGTGGTTTGCTTGGAGAATACATTGTAGTGGAACATCTGCCAGCAAGCAATAAAGTTCAGACAACATGAAGAACTCCATGATATTTCTTAGAGCCAACCTAACTGCCAATGCAGCTGAGAAAGTGGCTTGAGGAGATTTGTTTTCTTTGGGATTATGGAATATATCCTCATTGTCCATCTTGTTGTTCTGTAGTCTTATTCTACTTGGGCTTCTCTGTCCTTGCTATTTCTTTCTAAAAACTGCAGATCCAGGTATATTCACTAGCTAATGTAATGTTTTTGTTGGCCCTTAAATTCTTTTGCTATTAGCTTATGACTTTTATTGCTTGTAAAACTACAAGGTTCTCCCAACTGAATGTTTATTAGGCTGACGGTAATTTAATAGCTGGTCAATAGTTCAGCTATATATATGCCACTTTGCAATTGTAGACTAAATGATCTCTCAGGAGTCCCTTCCAACCCTGTGACTGTCAACCATAGAAGTGGGATCTATCAGGCTATGCTGCTTCTCTCATTTTCTTCCTCTTCCCTAAGGAATTGTCTGTCTGACGTTCAAAGCTCTGATGGTTCAGTTCTTCAGCCACCATCTGCAAACTAGATGAGGAAGCACTATGTTGGAGGGGTAGAACTGGTGGACTTCTAATAAACTGAATTTTAATATTAATAAATGAACACAAAGATTAAATGCCAGACCTTCAATGACCTCACTCTGAAGGAAATAAATACTTTGGTAATACTATATTTCTAGAGTGTTAATCACTAAAAGAACTGGAGATGGCATAATGCTATATTTCTTCCATTCTAAAGAATATGAACTAATTAATCTTCACTCTCCTTACAGAGACAAAATCATAGGTAGTGCTCAGAAAAAGACATCTATAGACTTGAAGGAAGTGAAATTTTGTAAAATGCCATACATCTTTAAGGAAAAGTTCCTAATTGGGAGTGAGGAAAAGGAAACAAGGCTCAGAATAAGTTAGATGCTTGATAATTATACCCATAAAAAGATGGAGTAATGTGAAGACCTAATTCAAACAATTTTCTGAAATAATGGTTTGATTCTGAACTACAAATTACCAACCGTATTTTGCTCTCGTCTGATTTAGTCTTTTATTTCATCTGCAGTTGTAGATAAAAAGTATTAATATTCATCATCATTGATTTTGAAAATCCCATTTCTATAATCAAAAGCCTGCCTTTGTATGTAAAATGCCCTCTGAATTTATTTACTACATAAGAGATAAAATAGCAAGCACACATTTTTGTCATTATTTCGTTTGGTGGAAACCATTTGCACAAGGTAATAACAAAAGTAACACAATGAACTTGATTCCCAGCAATAATTCTAGCAGAGAACACGTTTTAAACAGCATTCTTATAATCAGCAATCTGCAGTCTGATTTATTTATTTTAACTTGTTTGTTTTGCATTTTTAAAAATTGTTACAAAAGTTCATAATCATTTTTTCCAGTATATATGTGGGTGCATGCACTCGACACAAAAGCTTTCTCAGAAGCAGATTCTAATATCTTAACACTACAGAGAAAGAAACAGATGGAGAGTTTCGTTCCCTACAGAGAAATCTTCCAATTCAGTTTGTCTTCACCAGTTGCTTTGTCTTCATCCAGAGTAAAGAAAAGCAAGAGAGAGAAAATGTGTGTCATTCAAATACTCCTTTCTAGAGCTAAAAGAAACTTAGCTTTCTTTCATATTTATACTTCCCATCCAGAGACTACAGTATAACCATGTTGATTCTGCTCCTGTATATTTCATTTGATTCATATTTCTGAACCTTCACTAATGCAGCTGAAGTAAAATAAATTACTTTTTTGCCCTTAGGGAGGCTTACTGTGTTAAACCTAACCAAAACAAAACTTGGAATAAATCCAGATCAGAAGCTATTAAAAAAAGTATAATGAAGGTGTGGTCCTAGTCAATCCAGCACTGAAAATTCAACAGAAAGGCTAAATCATGTAACCGCCTATATCTTTCTTTGTAAGTGGCAATTTATAGAAGATTGCTTCTTGGTTAATCCACTATACAAGCTAGATAGTGATAGGCCTTTAACGGTAAACTTACCACAAGCATGTACACATGAGGAATGGCTAATCATTTTCACAGTCAGTTTACACATTGAGGCGAATGTAATTTACAATCGTAAAGTTGCTTGGGAGTGTGGGGTAGAGCATTCTATATTAACACCTGCCTCATTATCCAGCTGGATTTTACAGTGGTGGCTAGCAGTGTGATTGGAAATATATTATGAGTATATACATATATATTAAGATCCTCAAGTAAAAATTCACACAGATGCCACCCTTCCTTGTTTTCCACTGCATTTAATCTGTACTTTTTGTAGCATTAATTCTGACATTCCAAACAGCCCCCTTTTTTTTACCAGAATTCTCAACTCCTCAAAATTCATTGTCTGTATTAGAAGAAAGAGGCTACATAATTGTATTTCTGTCTCTCAAGCCAGTGCCACATGAAATATCTATTTGCAGCAACACAGCCCAGAGGCTGTGCGATCTTCTTTGCAAGGATAATTGTGTACCTTCCCTTGGGCTTTCTGCTACCCCAGGAGGGGTCACCTCCCTAAGTTTTCTCATCCTGGTCTGGCTGTTTCATACCATGACACACATAACTAATTACTATGACTTCAATTCTTAACAGTACCAGCTGTGTCAAAGCAAGGCCGTTACAGATCCCAAGTGCTGTAGGATCTATAATTCATCTTCCATATAAACAAGTCAATATTGGACAAAAGAATGACATTTTTTTTTTTAAAAAAATCATCAAATAAGTAATGTGGTATTTACTCAACTTGGTCTTTCCTGCCATACTTGTATATAATGCGTTCAACATTGTTTATATTCCTCTGGTGTTTTGTGTGTGCGTGTGAGGATGTATGAATGGAATTGTTCTCTTCTCGCTTTGGAAAATTTCCAGGCTAATGATAAAACAAAACTACTGAGCAAAGAACAATGCGTATCAGGCAGCCTCCAAAGATAACAAAATCTAATTGTAATTTTACTTATTTTTAAAACTGTGTTGGTTTAACAGAGAGAATGAAGAAAGTATCTGCTTTCGCCTATTCACATCCAGTGGCACTATTTGCATATCGACTTCCAAAGGCAATTCTTGCAGGACCATCAGCCTAAGACAGGAGTCCCCAAACCTGGTAACTTTAAGACTTGTGGACTTCAATTCCCAGAATTCTCCAGCCAGCTATATCTTAAAGTCTTAAAGTTGCCAAGTTTGGAGACCTCTGGCCTAAGAAGAAATTAGGGGAATTCATATTAGAGCAACATCAAAAGCAAATTTTGATGTGGGGGGCATGCATAAGCGCACCAACGTGCCTACCGTCCCTGTCCTATTGTTTCTTTTATTTTTCTTATATGTACCCATTTCATGTATTCATAACTATGTATATACTTATACCTATTATCTTGTAAGCAATTGACAAATCAAATAAATAAATAAATAAATAAATTATGCCCCACAGATTTAGCTACCAGTTTGTCTGCCTTTATTTGTAAAGGTGGGAAAAAGTCTCTTCCAGACAAAGCAGAATTATGATTTTTGTTCTAACTGATAATTAATTATACTGCTCCTGTCCAATTAGAAGATTATGCCCAATCCCCAGAGCTCATTATTTTTATTTACATTATATTCTTGTTTGCATTTATAAACTGTGCCCATCAATTCAAGTTGACAAGTAATTATTTTTAAATGTAGCAACAATATGATAGTACCATGGTGGCGAACCTATGGCACGCATGCCGGAAGTGGCACATAGAGCCATTATTGCCGGCACGCGAGCACTCACCCAGAAAATATGTACTGCACATGCACGTGTGCCGCTTTCTCACCCACCAGCTGATTGTCAGGTATCTGGCGCGCATGTGTGGTGGGGGTGCGGGGGCGTGCAGGAGACACTTGTGCATGCGCAGAAGCACACGGCGCATGTGAGGGGGTCGCACACGCATGCACAGAAGCGTAGGTCACGCGAGTTGCACAAGTCATGCGGGTTGCTCGCGCATAGGCAGGAGGCATGGGGGGAGGCCTCGCATGCATTGCCTTCTGGGTGATGGCACGTGAGCACGAGCAAGTAAGTGCACATGCAATTATCGGTACGGAAGCCCAAAAAGGTTAGCCACCATTGTGACAGTAGAAACACCTAAAATATAAAGACAAACCAGTCTGATACTAGCACAAAGGCCAATAGAAAAACTAACATGATAAAAATAAAAGAATCAGCATAATAAAAAATAAGGATGTATAATCATTTACAAAATAAAACCGGACTTAAATTCTAATTACAAGACATATTTGACATGACTTCTTCTATTAAACATCGAAAAGCCTAACAATATTAAAGCAAAAATGACAGTGTCATTTTTGATGTTTTTAACTAATGTTTTTAAAAAGTTGGTTTTAAATGGCTTAGATGAATGCATCTTTATGAAGGATATCAGTGGTGGGATTAAAAATTTTTTTACTACCAATTCTGTGGGCCTGGCTTGGTGGGTGTGGTGTGGCTCAGTGGGTCTGGTTTGGTGGGCGTGGCAGGAGAAGGATACTGCAAAATCTCCATTCCCTCCCCACCTTTAACCTACTTTCCAGCTCTGTTCTCCTGTGCAGGGCAACAACAGAAGACCCAGCCAATCAGCTGGAACTCGGGAGGCAGAGAACAGATGGGGGCAGGGCCAGTCAGAGGTGGTATTTGCCGGTTCTCCGAACTACTCAAAATTTCCACTATGGGTTCTCCAGAACTAGTCAGAACTTGCTGAATACCACTTCTGAAGGATATCAGAAGCAAATGAATCTGAGAAGATTTAAGTTGATGCTGATGAATCAGATTTCCACTCATCATCTTATTCTCAAAAGGCACTTCTGAAAAGGCCACCAGCAATGAAACGTTTTAATAAAAATAGGTATATGGCCATATTAGTTCAAATGTTAAAACAAAAACATTTTAAATCTAGTATATACATCTCATTCCCTTCCAACCCAAGCTACCATGTCCACCATTCCACTGAACAATAGAAACAGGTAAGGAGTTTATTTATGCTCATTACACATTTTCACTGAGCTAGAGAATGACTGAAATGTTGCTCTTGAAGACGGGGCAGAACCAAATAGAAGTGGCTACAAGAGAAGAAATACGATTTATAAGCCTATGCTAGTTTCTTACAAAAGTCTCAGAAATTCCCCACAAAGCTCTGACACTGCAATGAAGTAGCTCAGAATCTGCTCCTAGTAACAGAAGAGGAACTAGTGACTGCTTCATGGCAGCAATTACAAACTATTGAATCACGTCATTTGCACTTCTTAATGTCATTTGCATGATGTCGTTGCATGTCGTTGCACATGATGTTGCACATGATGTGTCATTTGCATGATGTCGTTGCATGTCGTTGCACATGATGTGCACCATTTTCATGATGGTGTCATTACAGTACACAGAATAGCATCATTAAACATAAAAAATAGGCAATGGGAAGAACAGAGGCAATGCAGAGTAACTTCAGCAAGAAACTTTATTTAACAATAAAGGGTTGCCATGGCTGCCATGAGCTAACAGGGCAGCCAGCTGACAGGCAACAGCTGATGCCATTTGACAGCTCCCTTTTATAGTCAGCTGTCAAACAGCATCAGCCAATAGGAGCGGTCCTTGTTCTCGCTGGAAATGCAGACCTGAATGGAAACAGTCCCAAATCACATGTAAAAAGAAAAAAATCCTCCAGATCCCTTTTCCACATTTAAGTAACCCAGTGTCCCATCAATTAAGCTTTAATCATTATGAATTCTATGTTGGGATAATTAATTACCATATCTGAACTCTGCCTGAGAGAATGTGCATTTTTTTAAATTCACTACAGTGCAATTTTTTTAAAACCCCAAAGTATAAAAATTACTAACTTAAATGAAACATTTTCTACATGCATGTAATTTATTTTGCTGAAGCAATCCTTGGAAACTGGCATTCACAGCATTGCAGATACTGAACAATGCAGCCAAGAGGATAAAGAAAAATGCTAGACCAGCACCACTCTAAGCCAAGGACCTGCAGAAGCCTTTGCTATAAACTGGTTTCTATGAAAACAAAATGGCTTGTGGAAAGATTAAAGCAATGTTTTAAAATTTCTATAGATAGAAAGAACAAAACCATTACACCACTACTGACTCTGGGCATTTAGAGCGAAAATCACTCCACTGTAAAAGAGATTTAACCCACCCAACCTTCAGATACTGATATTTTTGTATCTAGGGCAGTTTTTAACTATCTTCACTGATGTCAACTTTTGGTATCAGTGGGTGTGGAAATAGAAGGTAAAAAGATGATAGAAGAGAGAGAGATGAGCGATAGATAGGTGATAGATGATAGATAGATGGATGGATGGATGGATGGATGGATAGATAGATAGATAGATAGATAGATAGATAGATAGATAGATAGATAGATAGATAGATAGATAGATAGATATAGATGAGTGTGTGTGTGTGTGTGTGTGAGAGAGAGAGAGAGACAGAGACAGAGACAGAGACAGAGAAACTGTGCACTGTTGCCAAGATAACTCAACCAATTTGCAAAGTGCATGGAAAATGACTCTCAGAATGTGATGCCCTATTAATCTGTGATTATTAACACAGCTGCCCATTATGGATGACAAACAAAGCACTTTCAATCATTTATTCTTTCAGTGGAAAGAAAAGAAGGTTCACTAATCATTAGAGATTACAAGAAGGGATTCCACAAGTGCTCCCAGATCTATTTACATTTGAAGAGGCCAATACATTCTGTTTGTTAAAAAAAATGCCAACCCTATAAGAACCTTGTTATGCTAGTGTAAAAATGTGAATTGCTTTGTTTCAATGCAGGTAGCCCTCAGCTTACAGGGGCAATTGGGACCAGACTTGGCATCACTAAGTGATCTAATGGTAAAGTACAACATCCTGTGACGTTGTTGCTTAGTGATGGCTATTCAGGCAATCCCAGTTGCCGCCATTAAGCAAAGACCATGTGGATCATTAAGCAAGGATCTTCATGTGATCTTGACATCCAACTTCCTGCCAGTTTCACCATTTACTTTGCTTATGGAAGCCATCAGGGAAGATTAGAAATTGTGTTCACATGAGGTCTTGTGACATTGCAGTGGCAAGCGGGGTGCCAAGTGCCTGAATTACAATCACCTGACTCTGAGGGTAATGTGGTGACTGGAAATATGAGGACCCATCATAACTCTGAATGGTTGCTGAATGAATGGTTGAAACCCAAGGAGTACCTGTAAATGTTGTGACCCCTATAAATGGGTGAGCAATTCTTTTGATTCTATTTTGATGCAAGTTCATTAGCTGTATGTATGCCCAAACAAAATTGTTTACCTGTTAAATTAACGTTAATCTTCCTTTTGAATAAACTTGGTAAATTCTCACCATTCCAATCTGTTCATAAATTGAAATGAAGTGCTCCACTTTCCCAAAACATCTCTTTGTATAGATGTAAAATGGGGACATATATCTGCTAGAAGGGATTGCATACTTTAGTATGTATAATACCAGGCCGATATTGTATAAAATCAGAAGCTAAATTGGGTCAGATCTAGTTAGTACAAGTAGTCCTCGACTTATGATCACAACTGAGCCCTGAATTTATGTTGCTAAGTGAGAAATTTGCTCAGTGAGTTTTGCCCCATTTTATGACTTTTCTTGCCACATTTGTTAAGGGAATCACTGCAATTGTTAAATTAGTAACATGGTTGTTAAGTGAAACTGGCTTTCCCATTGACTTTGCTTGCAGACGATTGCAAAAGATGATCACATGACCCTGAGGATGCTACAATGGCTATAAGTCACTTTTTTCAGTGCCATTGTAACTTTGAATGGTCACTAAATGAACTGTTGTAAATCGAGGACTATCTGTATTTGAATGGGAACGTTCAGAACATCTGAGAACTGTAGGCTAGACTAAAAATTGAAAATAAACATCTCTTTAATGGCACACCAAAAAGAACCATAGATATGTGCATGAAGTAATTAAGATTGAAGCTCAGCTTAAAGGAGATGGTATTACTGTCTAAAATGTATAGTACAAGACATGCATACCAAAATTATTTATTTACATTATGTTTTAAGAATCAAGAAAATTTGCTAAATAAATAAATATCCAAAAAATATACAAAATGCATTTTTGAAGAAAGTATTTAAAAAAAGAGGCAAAAGGAAAACACACATACACCCTTCTTCCATGTCAGTATAATACATCGTTTTAAACCCTGTTCATTTCTTTTGCACTTCAGTCCTCTTTAATTCTTAATATTATAATTAACCACATTGTTCTTCACACTATGGCATGCAAGCAAAAATCACTAAGATACCAATTACCTTGCAAGCAACATGTCCACCAAACAGGAAGTATATAAGTGCATGTACCCCATCAGATTTGCCTTTATAGAGAAGAGCACCCACTATCACCTTTCTGAAAGAATTAGATGAATTAAGGTCTTCAAGCAAAGAATACTAAATGCTTTACTTCTTCTATTGTTTTTCCTCAGTTACTATACTTTGGAGTTAAAGCAGTTTAAGATTCATCACATTTTGCATATTTTCCCCCATCAGATGTTTCTTGATGCATTATTGATCTTGAATTATTGATCTTGTATGTTTCTTAAATTCTTATTGATAATGGCTACAAAGCAGAGGTGGTATTCAGCAGGTTCTGACCAGTTCTGGAGAACTGGTAGAGGAAATATTGAGTAGTTCAGATTACCAGCAAATACTACCTCTGACTGGAGATTTTACAGTATCCTTCCCCTGCCATGCTCACCAAGCCACGCCCAGAAAACCGGTAGTAAAAAAAAATTGAATCCCACCACTGCTATAGAGGAATACTAAGCAAGAGAAGTATTAAGCAAAACTTTAATTAGTTGTTCCCCTTCTCTCAAACATTCTTCCATCACTTCTGGCTGCCAGTTTTCCACAAATGTTTAGCAGAGAAATGCTAAGTATCTACAATATATTTATTTCTAAAGCTACATAGTCAATGTGAAAGTCCAGGTCATCAAGGATTCATTTTACAAATGGAGAAGTATGATGGAAACATAGTAACTTGAAACTTCACATTTCTTTGGAGAGACAATAATTATTTCCCAGAATTCCCACAATGCAAGAATATCACCGCTATGGTATCACATACAGGTAGTTCTCAACTTATAAATGTAATTGATCCCTGAATTATCATCATAAGTCATGCATGTTGTTAAACAGGTCACCACATAAATCAGCATCTGATTTTACGACTTTTGCAATGGTTGTTAAATTTGCCAGAACCTGGAATTAAATGCCAGTTTCAAACGTGTGTGTGTGTGGGGGGTGCTCATGTGACCAAAGGATGTTGAAAAAAACCCATAAATGTGGGCCAGTTGCTGAGCATCCAAAATATGATCATGTAGTCCCCTGGGGTGGCCATCAGAACTTCAAACCTGGGTTGTAAGTAGCCCTGGAGATATCCTTTGAATGGTTGCTAAGACACCAGTCATAAATCAAGGACTACCTATTTCAAACATCTACTGTTTAATGTCAATTGCTCCTATTAAATGGCTTCATCATCAACAAGTAGCCTCACCACTTTTGTCCTTATTCCTTCCAGTTGGCATGCAAGTACCCCATTCTATTGGTGTTTCTAATTCTTCTCATGCTGAAACCACTGTTTCATAGTGAAAAACAAGGAGAGAAATGGCCATTATGCCAGACAATGCCAGAATTGCCTCTCTGCTTGACAGACATTTTCAGGAAAATGGCGATCAAATGCAAAATTGAAAGGAGCTTCACTTCTTTCTTCTGAGATATATCTTTGGTAGTGACCTGGTAGTATGTTGTGGTTAAGAATTGAGAGTAATGGAGAACAAGGAAGAAGTCCTAATAACAGTCAGTCACCATGAGCCACTATTGCCATGAGCCACTATTTCCCCTTCTAAGTTTTCCAACCCACAATTCCAGTACTTCTTTGTAATCATTCATGTTCTGTTTTCCTCTTCCCCCCCGTCTATCACAGTTGAAGTGTCTGGACATTCATCTAGTAGATGGCTTCCCTAGGTAGCCCCTTCTTTTCCCTGGCAAAATCACTGGGTTGGGGCTTCAATTATGAGATGCCAGGGAGACCCAGGAAAAGTAGCAGCTGGCATTGGGAGATTGTTTCTCTTCAATTACCAGGTTGGTTCTCTCAGATCAAATTTGTGTATGCCTCATAGGCTGAAATGACTCTTAGGTAGTGGAAATGGCCTATAGCATAAGAATGATTTCCCCACCTCTTTTTTTCAGCAAACTTAACAGTTTAATGTCATCCTCACATTTTAAATGCCACAGAATTTTCAGCCATTCATTTTCATGCAGCTTTGCACAACAGTTTGCATGGGCAATGAATCACAGCCATTCTGTAAAATTAAAACACTTTGCTAACTCTTAAATCTGCTGCTGAGGACATATTTCAAAACAATTTTGGCATTAATAAGCTGGGCAGCCTGTTTTGTCAAATTGTTCTGGCACCGACAACGCAGGCCGACTGATATCTTGAATGACCCTGGCACTCAAAAGACAGGCTGGCTGGTATTTTGCTTCACCCTGGCATCCACAATCTGGAACTGATGTGTAGTTGTTGGATTTTTTTTTCCCCCAGATTAATGAGTACCCTAAAAACTGTATAAAATTGGAAAAGAAAAAATGGTTTTCAAAAAGAGAGGAAACCACTTAGTCTTTTCACATTGGTCATTTGCCTTGGTAACCTCATTACTCAATTCTTATCCAGCTTCTCATCTCTTTGCTCTATAAACCCTCAGAACAAGCACACTTTAATTTCAGGAATGTTCAGTTTTTATTTTGACTCTTTGGCTGTAAGATTTATTTTAGAATTAGCTGTACTGACATCCACTGATAACATTGGTTCAATGCAAGTTAAGCCTTCTAGGGAAGTTGTTTGAATCAAGAACTATAATTCCAACTCAGTGGAATTATGAATTATGGAAGACTGTAGTAAAGAAACATTTTGGGGTCCTTAAATTTTCTGAAGTAGTTCTGGAGTCATCTCTGTACAACAAGACTCTAAGGTACTCTAATAAAATATATGCAAAAGAGAAGGGGGTGACTTTAGGTGGTCAGATGTCACAGTTTACAGAGGCAGGCATGGAAAGGTGGAACAAATATTTGGCAGTGATAGGTTGTACATGTGATAGGATTGACACTTAGTTTATTTTTTTCTTTGGGCCAGTTGAGGTGAGGTGAGGTTATATATTTTAACATCATGGGAAGCCTTGTTTAAGGACTTTAATTAATAATTCTTATATTTCCTTATAATTAAAATGGCAAAAAAAAATGTGCTACTAAATTTTAGCAAATGTCACCACATTTGAGATAGAGGATCCAGAAAGTGACAGTAAGCAGATGGGTGTGGATCACAGCTTGTCCCACCCCTCATCTCGTGTAATACAAACAAACAAACAAATAAAGAAAAAGTGTGAGTCAAAAAAAGACCGCAGGATTATTTTGTACTGCCATATGGCATTCCGATAAATGTTGATAAAAATACATGAACCTAATAGTTCTGAGTTGTAACTGTTTTACAGCATTGAAAGGATACTGGTGATTAAATGTATATGAAATCTTGCATTTCTTTGAGAGGTAGTAAAAATAATATTTTTTTAAATCTATCATTGAAGGCTTCCTATGGAAAGAGATGAAAGTAATAGCTTAAAGTTCAGTTACAAAATAACACCAAAAACCCACAAAATTCACTGGACAAAATATGAGCAAGTTCTATCTCATTTTCATCCTATGGCAACCACTAACTCATACACTATTGTTGTGGTAACCACTCCCCTCTATGGCTATAGAGGCAGCAGTCATCAAAATGCTGGTATTATTATCTATTTCCATTTATTATCAAAGATAGGTCATATAACTATCCAGTTAAAATAAATGGCAGTACTTACTCTTTTTCCATATTGTAGTTCCCAAGAGATGCTTCAAACATGTACATAAAGGAAATTGTTACAATGTCACACTTCAGATTTCCCAAATTTAATTTCTAAGAGGACCTTCAAAATTGTACCCATGTGCAGAAAATCATTTCAAAATGTGCTTTGATTCAGACCAACTTTTTTAAAAAATGTGCAGGGGTACTCAGTGTATTTTTAAGTTAATCTAAGGTAAAAGTCAGAGACTACTCATCCATTTCTACAAAGTTAAAAGGTGAAGTTTAAAGAATCTCAAGCACTTACTGTTCTTAAGCAAAAAAAACCCAAAACTGTACCTGAGAACCTGTTTTCATGAAAATTACAATTACCACAGAATGGACTATTATATTTATAATATTTATATTTATTTAATACAAAGTAAAACATTAATGCTCACAAAATGTTTTTTTAATATTAGGACATAAATATGCTTGAATGGAGAATCCCTTTGTCTTTGTAAGAAAAAAAAAAGGTTTAATACATATATAAAAGTTTTGTGTTGCTGTTTCTTTTGATGTGGAAGCATGTATACCAGTTTGTGATACCTCGTAAAAAAAATAATTGCAATATCAGAGTTTATCTTTTATCTTTTAGCTGCTTGGGAGCTCCCCCTTTCCTGAATTTAGATTGGATTTAGACTTTAGACTGGATTTAGACTTTTCTGTTGACCAGATATTATTGCATGGGTTTTATGAAAGGAGAAATGTATACAAAACAAGAGAATGTAAAATAGAATGTAAAACATTTAGAAAAACATTACATGGAGCATGCAGAAGTGATTAATGTGTCTGATTGAGTGTATATGCTCTTGTATAAATTATACACATGCAAGATTATCTGACCTTATATTTTCCACATTTGGATATAGGTACCATAAGCTAGGACAGGAGAGTTTTGCAGCAAAGGGAGCTGCTGACAGATTTTCAGGTCTATGGGATCCTGTTTTAACTGTTTTCTTTTTTTTAAGGGAAGAAGAAACAAAACCAGCAGTGGTACTTTTCTGCCAAAAAAGGAAGCTTCGTATATTTTATCTCTTCCCTTTGTCCTGCCATAGCTTTAGTGTCTGCTTCCCAACATTTATAATTATTTGGCACCTCCCCATACTAACAGTTCATGAAAATAGCTGATGAAATGCATTTTCATCCTCCCTCTTGTCCATTTTTCTCAAACACAAAAGCCATTTGTAGGGAAGGGCTATGTCCCTCCCACTCCCATAGTTACCTAATCTGTAATGCTGACTTTCCAAAGTAAATTTAAACCAACTATACTTTTAGAAAGCTCTTTTAAAAAAAAGCATGTCCCAGGAACATTACCCACTTAAGTGGGGGAGAGGAGGTGTCCTTCCTGTGTGACTATTTGTCATCTCTGGTTTCAGGGATTACAGAAGGAGAAAGCGAAACTGAAGTAGTTAATCCAAAGGAACCTCTTAGGGTATCAATATTAGGGTATATGAAAAAATATGTATTAACCACAAGCAAACTATTGCAAATTTATTCATCAACACTCTATTCCAAGAGGCTTAAAGCAAATTCCTTTCTTTGCTCAGTTGTAAGAGTCCCAAAGGTGTTTTTTCAAGAGGCAACTGGACTTTCTGGTTTTTCTTTGAAGATGTTTCACTTCTCATCGAAGAAGCTTCTTCAGCTCAGAGTTCATGTGTCATAATGCAACTCTTCCTCAGCTCACAGCTGAAGAAGCTTCTTGGATGAGAAGCAAAATGTCTTCAAAGAAAAACCAGACAGTCCAGTTGTCTCTTGAAAAAGCACCTTTGACCTGGATGACTCTTGTCTCTTGAAAAAGCAACTATGACCTGGATGACTGAGAATCTCAATAGTCAGTTCTAAGAGCTTCACAGTTCTCAAAAGCAGTTTTCCTATTGAAGGATAAGAAGGGGGGAGTAAATACACAAGCTTCTTCTCCACTTCTCCAAGATTCTAGCACTCTTGATTTTATGAAATGATGGAGCATCAACTCTCTCCATCATAACCAAAACGCAAAATGTCTATGAGGAATAGATAACAGATAACAGATAATCAGAGTTGGAAGGGACCTTGTAGGTCATCTAGTCCAACCCCCCCCCCCAGGCGGGAGACCCTACACCATTTCTAAAAATGGCAGTCCAATCTCTTCTTGAAAGGCTCAAGTGATGGTGCTCCTACAACTTCTGAGGGCAAGCTGTTCCATTGGTTGATTGTTCTCACTATCAGAAAGTTTCTCCTTATTTCCAGGTTAAATCTCTCCTTGTTCAGTTTCCATCCATTATTCCTTGTCTGGCCCTCAGGTGCTTTAGAAAATAGCTTGACCCCTTCCTCCCTGTGGCAGCCCTTCAAATATTGGAAGACCACTATCATGTCTCCCCTGGTCCTTCTCTTTACTAGACTAGCCAAGCCCAGTTCCTGTAACTGTTCTTCGTATGTTTTAGTCTCCAGTTCCTAATCATCCTGGTTGCTCTTATCTGTACTTTTTCTAGAGTCTCAACATCTTTTCTTTAATGTGGTGAACAAAACTGGATGCAGTACTCTAGGTGTGGTCTTACTAAGGCTTTATAGAATGGTATTAGTACTTCCCTTGATCTTGATTGTATCCCTCTGTTAATACAATTTAGGATTGCATGAGCTTTTTGGGCGGCGGCTGCACACTGCTGGTTCATATTTAGCTGGTTGTCCACTAAGACTCCCAGATCCCTCACAGTTATTGCTATTGAGCCTGGTTTCACCCAGTCTATATGTGTACTTTTGGTTTTTCTTGACCAGGTATAGGACTTTACTTTTCTCTACATTGAATTTCATTTTGTTAGATATGGCCCAGTGTTCTAGTCTGTCAAGATCCATCTGGATCTTGAGCCTATCTTCTTGGGTGTTAGCTATTCCTGCCAGCTTAGTATCATCTGCAAATTTGGTAAGTTCCCCTTCTATTCCCTCATCTAAGTCGTTAATGAAGATATTGAAGAGTACTGGGCCTAAGATGGAACCTTGTAGCACCCCACTGCTTACTTTCCTCCATGTAGACTTAGACCCATTAAGGACTACTCGTTGAGTACGGTTTGCCAGCCAGTTGCGAGTCCATCTAGTGGTGGTGCTATCTATTCCACTTTTTTCTAGCTTACTAAGAAGTAGGTTGTGGTCTACTTTGTCAAATGCCTTGCTGAAATCTAAATATATTATGTCCACAGTATTTTGCTGGTCTACTCATTTAATCACTGTGTTGAAGATTGTTTTGGCATGATCTGTTCTTAACAAACCCGTGCTGACTACTAGTTATTACTTTACTTGTTTCTAAATGTTGGCAGATCTGGTTTTTTATTATTTTTTCCAGTATCTTCCCGGGTACTGATGTTAAGCTGATTGGTCTATAGTTTCCTGGGTCTGTTTTCTTTTTTTCTTTTTCTTTTTTGAAGATGGGAACCACATCAGCTCTTTTCCAGTCCTCTGGTAGTTCTCTGGTGCGCCAGAATTTTTGAAAGATATGGTGCAGTGGTTCTGAGATGACCTCTGCCAGCTCCTTTAAAACTCTGGGATGTAATCCATCAGGCCCCCGTGATTTGTTTTCATCAAGATCAGACAGGTGTTCTCTTACTATTTTTTTTGCTTAATAATGTTACTGTGAAAGTAAAACAATAGGAATTCTCCATTAAGGCCAATTGCCTATTTCAGGCATGTGATCTGTATTGTCTGCATTGAAAACATCTGGAGTTCAGTGACAGAATGATGTAAATAAGCTGAAAGATTTCTCTTAAGTCATTTTGCCATACAACAAAAGTATATTTGAATGGAAGCTAGGAAGTTCCAAAAATCATGGCTATTATTGGGAGGCAAAGTCCATTTGCTCCTTGTATCCTATTTTCTCAATTTCATCATCTCCTTACCAGATTTTTCCCTAGGTTTTTCTGCTATTGTGCAAGTACAAATATATCAGAAACACTGCATCATTTAATACAGGTTAAGTTAGAACTATTATTGATGATTAAGCTTTATTTTCAAACCTTGATGGGGAAATCTGCATCATATGAACTTGAAAAAAGTGCGATGAGTAGACATTTAGGAGAAAGAGAGAGGCGGGGGAGGGAGAGGGAGAGAGAGAGGGTGAGAGAGAATTAGAAAGAATAATTATCAAAGCAAATCATGTGGGTTATGGCTTTGAAATTCTTTCCAATTTCTTTGTCAGCAGTGGCCATAGAGTTGCCTATACTTTCTCTGTGAAACAAAACATGTGTACACTTATACTTATTATCTTGTAAACAATTGGCAAATCAAATCAAATAAATAAATAAATAAATAAATAAATAAATAAATAAATAAATAAATAAATAAATAAATAAATAAATACATAAATACATAAATACATAAATACATAAATACATAAATAAATACATAAATAAATACATAAATAAATACATAAATAAATAAATACATGGGCATCTACTCTTCCTCACACTGCAATCTTTGTATGTATATATACACTGGGAAGGCCAGGGCAGGTTGCAATCTGGGTCACACCACCAAGAAGGAAAGGAGCTTACAAATGAGTAGTCAGCTACACACTGTCCAACTGCCTCCCTCACTATACATGTTGATTACATTTTGCCACAGCCTCAAGCTAGGACTTCGGTGTTAAGCCTCAGACTCAGTATTCTAGTGCCATTCTATCCAACCATATCAAATTTGGTTCTATTGTGTTCAGGATTTTTTTTTTTTTTTAGAATTATCCTGCTGACTGGCTAATAGAGACACTTTTGAAGCCCTTCACATGATTTCTTTCCAATTTCTTGTAGGGCTGTAAAAATAAAAAGGCATGACAGATGAAAAGACCATCATCTGAAATTTAAAGAAAAAAACCTAAAAGGTAAGATTTCTTGGTCAAGTATTGAAGAATCCAAATGCCAGAAATGTAACGTTGGATATGGCTTTCCACCTGCCTGGATAAGATTCAAAGAAGACATCAAAGAGTGTCTGGGGGAATATTAAATCTTCATGAACTTGTTGGGGAAAAGGAGGAGGTCCTTAAGATGGCCATGCCCCCAAAGAGCTATACTGCAGTCTGTACACTAAAGGGTTTTCTATATTGGTTCCAAGAAATAAGCATGCAAGACTAGACTTTCAAGCCAAATGCCTTCTGAGGCTAACTGATCTTAATATATATCCTCTCAAGAGCCACATACAGGCCAAAATCTTGACAACTGTGAAATTCCATTTGAGGAATAGTGTTCATAAGCTTTTTTTTATTTTTTAAGCTTTCTAACAGAAAACCAAAAATGGGAGGTGTTTTGATTTTATCAACATCTCAATTCTCAATGCATAGGATCTACTATCTTATTAGGATTTTCTTACCAAACCTTTACTGGAACAATGGAATATTGGCTATACTTTCAAGCAATATAATTATTTTTTTTCATAAGGAGCACTAGCAAGAACAATTGTTTAACAAGGAACAGAACTCACTTCTTTGCAATGGTTTAGCTAATATTCGATATTCCATACTCTTTAAAATAGTCTTACTGGCCAATATGCAAAACGCAGAGGGAATTATTTTGTAAGTGCCAGGGATTATATTACTTTAAAAAGAGAAATAAAATCTCACCCCAAGGTTTCAGATTATTAGAGAGAACAGCCAGTATTCACTGTACCAAAAGAAATACCACACAGAGAGCTTTCATGCCTGTTTTAACCAGGCTCTTTTAAAAAAAAAATGCAGGAACTCTTTTATTTTGCATGTGTTTGTGGATTTTTCCTTTAATTTTGAATTGTTTTGCATGAAAGTGTACGTATATGTAAATGAATATTAATGATTCTCACATTCCTAAGTATAAGCTTTTATTTTAACCCAAGGTAGCGATCTCAGTTCAGAACAGGGCAGGTTTGTTCAAATGTAACAAAGATTTTACTAGTTGCATAGTAGTAGTCACATTAAAAGCCAACCATTTAAAAACTGCTTTATTTCTTTCTCTTTAAGACCTGATCTATGAGTTGGTTATCTAGAAAAAAGGAAGAGAGCTCCCAGCTTTTGTTTAGTATGAAGAAGTTTCCACATTCAGCATCTATCATTTCCAAAAAGAAATTAGCAGGCCCAGAAAAGGTCTCTGTTTGATATCTTGGAGATCTACAGACAGCCAAAATAGGTAAGACAGAAGAGACAAACCAACAGTCTTATTTAATATAAGAGAAATCCACATTCCTCTTGGGTCTCATTTGTGAAGCAAGAAATAAGTAGATAACCTGAAAGAGTCTGAGAGATATTATTAGAGAGAAAATTGAGGTGCCAAGCAAATAGTATCACCTACATTATTAAAAGAAATGAGAACACTCACTTTTAATTATTTAAATCTACAATATCCTATTCCTAAGGTATTGTTCCTTGTACCTCAGTACTGTAGTGCTCCTGTACCTTATGTCTCTAAATCACAGTCTAGCACAATACAGTAATATGTTACTGCAATGATCCCAACCATAACCTTCCAGGTTACTTGATTAATTTAGGTAACCTTTACAATGCCAAGTGTAAATAAGGATGGAGTTTGTAGATAGACCTGGTTTCTTTTAAAGTTCAAAAATGTATACACACCTTTGTTTTGGTTGCCCTTTCCTTCATTCTTTTCCTCAATAATACCTTTAGAAGATATGCACTGGAAATGGATAAAGATTTTAAAGAATGTACATTTATTGTCTCCTTGCAACCAATTATTATTAGATCTCTGAACAGAACATTTTGCAGTAATAATAATATTCCCTCTTCCTTTTTTGCTAACCAAGTTCATATATCTGTGTTCATACTGTTAGGAGGTATGACTATAAATCAATGGAGATACAGAAAACCTTGATGCACAGCTGTTGAAAGAAAGATAGAGAAGCCAACATAACATATATTAGGTTTAGTGACCACAGTGTTATCTTTATTGAAGAAAAGTTTTACTCCACTGAGTTAGACTACTAATGAATGTCCAACAAAGGTTCTGTTTCTGTAAAAAAGTGATCATTTTTAGATGAGGGATTTGTCGTCCTTTTTCTTGGACACACTGGGAATTCTTTAAATGTCGATTTTTCTAAAGGAGAGAGACACCAAGAGCGAAAAAGAGACAGTCTGCGCTCCACATACAGCTTTAATGACCTGTAAAGTAAAGGAACTCCACATGCTGTAAGGTTCAATTGAACATATTGCTAGGAATGTAGGAATGCAACAGTAGGACTGTATTCACCTCAAGAGTTGCACTCTTTGTTATGACAGCATGAGAAGCATCCATAGAGATCAGAGCCATAAGCAAGCTCTTGCTTTGTTCTCCTCTTTGTATTTTGCTTTTATTTCTGTCTTTTGACCTCAAGGAGGGTCACTCTGAACTCAACATAATCTGTGGCTACAAAGTGCTTTGCGGTAATTTCTACAAAGCTTTCTATGTAGTTGTGCAGATATGGAACCTAGCAGTGACATATGGCTTGTACAATATAGCGTTTTCAGCCCCCAATTCTATTGCACCACAAGGAGAAAGAAAAAGGAAAAATATCAGTGCTTTTGCTTACATTTTCAATATTTGGCTCATCAACTTGAACAGTTTAGAAATAGAATTAGACAAACTCAAAACAGAAAAGGCTATCAATGGCTAGTAGTTAGGATGGCAATATCTTGCCTCCAGTAATAGAGCAATATGGGTCTCAGTATCTGTTGCTGAGAAACATGAGTGGAAGGGTGCTATTTTACGCTTGTCCTACTTATGGGCTTCCCAGAAGTAACTATTTGGCCAAAGAAGCATCCATTTGGAACTGAATACCGGACTAGACAGGCCTTGGTCTGATTCAGCAGGCTTCTTTTTATATTCTTACCTTCTGCCACTATGCTTCAAAGTATGTATTACTGCCAAGCTAGACATCCAGGAAGCTGACATATTCTGTCTCCTGGCTCTATGCTTTCCATTAAATGTTAATTTTATTGATTTTTGTTTGTATGTCACCTTTAATCCAATGAGTTCAAAGAGAAACTAGAAGTTTCATATATTCTTCATGCTCTTTCCCATAATATTTAGCATCTTTTACTCCATATAACATTGTCAAATTGTGAGCTTCCCCCACTCATGATGAGACCTCTGCTCCAGATAACTAGATGCCGTGGGCCTTCAATTTTCTGTCAAAAAAAAAAAAAGATGACAATTCAGTGCAATGATAGCACAACAGCATAAACTTAGAGAGAAAAGCACAAAATTCATGATGGATATATCCATTTTAGCAAAAACATTGTGTCAGAGATAGTACTAGCCTCAAAGCTATGCTTTATTGTCACAATTTCAATATGATAAACCAATCTTAGCCAGATGTGCTGGGATTGTAATTCCCAGAATACTTAACCATCATGGTCATATATATCTGGAGGGTGCAAGTTTGAGAAAGTTGGACTAAGATACAATTTGGCCACAGTTAATCTGGTTAGTGGAACCTGGTTTATTTTTTATATCTCCAAGTTTTGTTCACTAGACAATATTAGCTATTTGATTAAAAATGATATCTGACTTCGTTAACTACAGTATTTATATTAGAAATGGGTAGGAATTTACTATGCCAATTATTTTCCCATCAGGGCTGAAAAATTTCATGTAGTAAAGAATCATGTGGTGAATCTACACAATTTCAACTTCCTTTGACAAACCTGGTTTCTAGAACTTATTATATATGTTTTGGCTTCAGAACTGGGCATAGGTTAAACCCTTCATTGTATCACACAGTTCCATATGGATTTCATCACCACAGTTCCATATGGAAAAAGAAAAAAAAACAGTTCCAAAGATCATGTGCCAATTTTTCCTTTGTGATTTTTGCAGCATCCAAGAGTCTTTTGTGAATATTTTTACATGTTGCTCATACATTTCATGGCATGTAAAAGGAATTCTGCTGCAGCAAACTCTCAGGGACAGGACAAGAGAATATTAAGATAAAAAGACTTTTTAAAAATTCTACCCTATTCTCAAACTCAGGAGAATCCACTTAAATTTACTGGTCGTGGCAGATTATCTTACCTTTCCCCCCTCTCTTGGTGCTGTTCAATCTCTTATTCTGTAAATGGGCCTGATACTAGCCCTCAGATGTTGTTCAGTAATAAACAATGGTTTCCATAAATATTAGCTTTAATGGCTGGGGCTGATAGAACCTGGATTGCCTATTCCTGGTCTAAAATATCAGGCCTAGACTATATCATCAAACAATAGGTAGTCCTTGACTTACAACCATAATTGAGCCCAAAATTTCTTTTTTAAAGAATTGTTATTTTTAAAAACAAACATACATATACGAAACATAAAAATATAAAACCATCTTCCACTTTATATACATACAGTGTGTCAGTTGGTTACAAATCTTTTGTGCTATTCTTTTGTAGTCATTTACTCACAATTTATATCAATTTTCACATTGTTGAACTAACATATGCTTGTATATTTATCAGTTATTAATCATCCATGACTAAACTATTTATTCCATCATTTTATACGAGATGTTCCAAGTTTTATCTTAGAATTTATGTTATACTTTCAACCAAAGGTTATATATGTCTATATTATGTCTATTAAATTTCTATCACAAAATTATCTAGTCTATTACGTTATCATGTATTTTTGTCCAACCATTGATAAAACAAATCCCATATCATATAAAATTGTTTATCTCCTTGTTCTTTAATTTGAAATGTCAATTTACTCATTTCATAACTTCCTCCTGCATAGGTATTTTATCATTTTTCCAATTCTTAGCAAATACAATCCTAGCCGCTGTTAGTACATTTACAATCAAATATTTCAACTCTTTGTTGTATATTTCCGGTATAATTCCCAATAAAAAGATCTCTGGTTTAAAGTCTATATGTTGTTTTATCATTTTTTCCAACCATGTGTGGATTTTAGTCCAATATTTCTTTGCGTCCGAGCATGTCCACCACATATGATAATATGAACCAGGTATCTGATGACACTTCCAACATTTATCCGATTTATTCTTAAACATTCTTGCAAGTCTCGTCAGGGGTAGATGCTACCTGTAAAACATCTTATACAAATTTTCTTTATATGCGGTTGACATTGCCATTTTATAATTTTGAGACCACAATTTTTGCCATTTTTCTAAATCAATCCCATATCCAAAAATTTTCCCCCAAGCAATCATCGTTTCTTTAACTTGTTCCTCCTCCAATTTAAATTCTAATAAGTGTCTATAAAGTTTTTTAATTAACTTTTCATCAGTACCCATCAAGATCTTATCTAAGTCAGTCAACTTATCATAAATACCTTCTGCTTTAACATCTTTGTCAAATCTAGATTGTATTTGCAAATATGAAAACCAATTCATTTTTACACCTTGTTCTTCCAACGCTTGCATAGATTTACATTCACCCTTTTCATTCAATATCTCACCATATCTAACCAGTTGTTCCTTTTTATATATTATTGGATAAGAAAAAGCTTCAATGATAGAATCCATAGTGGAATTTTTAAATAATATTGTCTTTTTATCTTCTCCCAATTCAAAAACAATGCCTCTTGAATATAATGTCTTCTAAAATACCCCTGTGTTTTAGTTCCCTTGTACCAAAGGAAGGCATGCCATCCCAACAGCAAGTCATGCCCTTCTAAGGAATTGAGCCCAAAATTTCTGTTCCTAAGCAAGACATTTGTTAAATGCATTTTGCCCCATTTTATGACTTTCTTGCCACGGTTAAGTGAATCACTACAACTGCTAACTTAATAATCCAATTGTTAAGTGAATCTGGCTTCCCCATTGACTTTGCTTGCCAGAAGGTCGCAAAAGTTAACCAAGTGACACTACAATCATCCTAAAGATGACTCAGTTGCCAAGATCTGAATTTTGATCAAATGACCATGGGGATGCTGGAACAGTCATTTGAAAAAATAATCATAAGTCAGAGTTTTAATGCCATTATAACTTTGAATGGTCACAAAACAAACTGTTGTAAGTCGAGGATTACCTGGTATATTCAGGTATTAGACGATTCTTTTCAATACAACTACTATATAAATAAATTAAAATTGCACATGCACATTGAAAGTTAACTTGGACTAAAGTTAGATGTAATGCCATGCAAATTCATAGATAATGAGGTACATTTTCATTAAATGTAAAAATTTACACTGTTAATATTAATGTCTTTAAACAATCTTGTCTTATGAGACATCCATGTAAATTTTGATATTCATAATTTTGATGATAGGTACTCAAGAATTAAAAGCCCTCATTTTTTTCTAGTGCAAATATGACATCCAAAACTTATAATGAATCCAGTATGATTTTTTCCCCAAAAACTCTGGTTCTTATATTTTTTTCCTTTTAATTTCTGTTCTTTGTTCTGGAATAAAAAATAAATATTCCTTATGCCATTTATATAAAATATAAATATATAAAACATAAAGAATTCATTTTTCTACCTATAAAGAAGCAGCTTATATTTCTTATTTAACTCATGATTGCTTCTTAGTTCCCATAAGCAAGCTATAAAATATATATCGTGTGTGTGTGTGTGTGTGTGTGTGTGTGTGTGTGTGTGAGAGAGAGAGAGAGAGAGAGAGAGAGACTCTATTTGTATTGTACTGTTGAAAGGTGTCAAAATGCCTTTCTTTCGAGGATTTGATTTTCCCGTTGGGAGAGCTCCGGTGCAAGGATACGGACAACTGCTTGAAAGCTGGATCTTTTTATTTTTCAGGAAGGCGGAGAACAGCGAGAAGTCTGCGTTCCTGGGCTAGCTAGCTTCTTATGGTAAGTCCCTGGCTTTTTATACCCTTTTTTTCCCTTTGTAAGTTGATTTTGTGTGTTTGTATTTGTGCCTAATGTTTCAAATCCTGTTTGAGTTTGTCTTTATTCATGCTGAAGGGCAAACTCCACGGGGTGTGGAAGGCAAACTCCGCGGGGTGGCCAGATTGTATTATTGGTTTTCTGTAATCTCTTTTAGCTTTAAGATAGTTTTTCATATTTGTTCTGTGGCAATCTCCTGTCTGTCCCTTTTGTAATTTATATTTTGTGTCTTTTGTCTGTTTGTTTTGCTTATTTGGTATGTCCTGTGTTTGTAAGGGTTTTCTAAATTATCTTTTGTTTCCTTTTCCTATCTGTCTAATTTTCTTAATTATTTAGGCTTTTGTCTATAGGGATTCTTTAATACTTTTATTTGATTCCTTTTCCTATGTAAGTTTGTTTTCTGGCTGACCTGATGTTTCCCTTGGGCTTTTCCTGTTTTTTGTGACACTACTGTCTTCGTGAAGTTCCCTTTCCACAGTACAATAGTATGCAACACAAATAACCTACAGACAGGTCTACTGCACATAAACCAAGGCTCACAAGTATTCTATGTGCTGTGCTAAATAAGCAATAATCTGGTAGTTATGGAAGGTTTAATTAGGTTTAGCCTCTCATTGTGCAAAGCTTATAGGTTCATGCAGTTTATCTCTAATTCCAGTTTGAAATATCTGTATTAAGAACACTTCTCTCCCAAAGAAAAGGACCTTTCACCAAGTTTTTAAAATAATTCTAGGAACAAGTTACTGCTATGGTTTTAAAACCGCAGTTGTCAGATCTCATGTCATGTTACAGCTGGAATGGTGGAGCAGCATTATAAGAACAATAGAATAATCTTAGCAGGTAGATGGTGGGAGGGCATGAAAAGTTTGCTATTTTTGAGCACCAGGAAGAAGATTTTGATACAGGTTCTTCCCATTTTTGAAAAGTACAGGAAATCATTTTTACCATTACAAACTTTTAAAACTAAGGCCAAAACAGGAACATAACCTTTTCTCTTAACCCTTGAAATTGCTGGGTTCAGAATAGTAACATTAAAGACATTCTGGGTTGTGAATGTATAAACAAATTTATGTCAAATCCAGCCATTTTAGATAACTACTAGCCAATATTCAAATTCCCTCTTTAGGAAAAAGAGAAAGTTGGTGGGGCAAAATTGTAGAGAATCCTTAATGTAACATTCTATCACAGAACTTCAGATGGTGGTATTTAGGAAAAGATACTTTTTGGCTGTGCCTCCCCCCACTTTGGAACATCCTGGTGAGATGAGAACCACTGCCATGCCTTTGGTAGAGCCGGACTCTGAGGGAGAGGAGGAACAGCCAACAGGGAGTGGAGGTGTGGCTCCGGAGGTTGTGGAGGAGGCTGGGCAGTCAGAGGAAGAACCAGGACCATCCCCTCTGCACACTAGGACAGGCAGGGAGAAACTGAGAAGGAAACAACTTGGCTTACGAGAGAGGAAGCGGCCATGATCCCCCTCATTGGTGGCAGCTGGGGAGAATAGTATATAAGAGAGACAGTTAAAACACAGCATTGCCAGAAGCAAAGTGTGTTTTATTTTGGGAGTTATCATTTTTATTTTGAAGTTATCTTGGTTGGCATCCTTCCAACAGATTGTGCCTTGTTATCTCCTTGAATTTGGTAATTACTTATGCTGGTCCGTTGTGGAAATTTCTTCACTGTAGTTTGTTTAGTTTTTTATTTCACCTCTATCTGCTCATTAAGTTCGGACTGTATTGCTTTCTTTTGAAGACTATTTTTGAGTACGTTTTATCTCTAACTGAGAATTATTGAACAGTGGGACCAAGTTGGAGGCATTAATGGACATTTATGTACATTTTGGATTTTGTTACATTTGTGTTACACTCTGGGTCATCACAACCACTGGAAAGCAGGTTAGTGGGGTGGGGAGGGAATGGAGGTTTTGCAGTAACCTCCCCCCAGGAGTGGGAAGGGAATGGAAATTTTGCAGTATCCTTCCTCTGAAGTGGGGTGGGAATGGAGATTTTACAGTAACCTTCCCCTGCCATGCCCACCAAGCCACACCTGCAAAGTCACACCATGCCCACCAAGACACGCCCACAGAACCGGTAATAAAAAATAAATAAATCCCACCACTGTGAGGGACTGATGGGAAAGCTCTATGCTGGAGATGGTAGAAGGGGTAAGAGAGTAGACCCCATACCCTATATTGTTTCTTTGTCCAATTCAAGGCTGGTAAGGTCCACATGGTTTCGGTCACAAGGCTATTTTTAGACCATCTGCTTTCAGTAGAATCTCCCCACTCTAGGTTGTCAAATTAAAAAGGGATATTTCTCAATCTTGTCCTCCTAGGAAACAGAATGTGAAAATAGAGGCTACTCATTTCTTTGTTTGCCACAGTCCTATGGAAATGGCTAGCTTTTTTTACTCCTTGCCTTGAGGAGAAATGGGGTCCATACCTGTTTGTTTATTACAAAAATTACATGCTACCATATTCACCAGATTCTCAATCCACTTAAATAAATAAAATAGTGACACCATGCAAGCAAAACAAAGTTCCTAACATCATAGCCAAAATGCCACGATTTTACTGTAAATTTTTTCTCACCAAATGCTGTATAGAAGAAGTCTAAAATTCTTATACAACACAATTCTTTGACCTTAAGAATCATGTTCTTTCTGAGTATCGGGGCTACTATTCATTAAGCTTCTCCCCTTTCCCACCCCAACTCCCATGCCCACCAATTTCCTGGAGTAGAGCAGTGATGGGATTCAGCCAGTTCGCACCACTTCGGGAGAACCGGTTGTTAACTTTCTGAGCAGTTTGGTGAACTGGTTGTTGGAAGAAATCATTAGAGCAGAGAACTGGTTGTTCAATTATTTGAATCCCACCACTGAAGTAGAAATATCTGGAGTCTCATCTCCTGCTAGGTAGTGTAGGCCTTTGCAGATTCAATCTGAAGTAGATGATCTAGAAGGCCTTTACAGATCATACTGCACCTTGAATGGGGCTCAGATGCCAACCAGCAGCCAAGGCAGTCCTGAAGAAAAGACATTATGCCACTAAACCAGCTAAAACATCAGTTTCTGCTGGTCTTTTCAGTTTTAAGTACTTTAAATACTGACACTGCTATTGCATTTTTTATTTTTAAATTTGTTGTTATTTGTATTTGTTTTACTCTGTTGTATGCTGCCTTGAGCCCTTAGATTTGGCAAGTTAGAAATAAAATAAAATAAATAATCTACAGCAATACTATATTTATGGCTTCCATGCCATTTCCATAGCAATCTGATAAGGCTTTTCTGTTGGTTGCTTGTCTAACATTCCCGAATGACCAGTTTTTTGCACTACATACCAGTACTTGCTTCACTTTTATAAACTCATGCTTTTTTGTAACAGAGATAAACAAACTTGTTTTGAGCAAATATCGTCATCTTTCAGTGCAATTTATGATGGGTTAGGGAAGACAGAGGATTGCACTGCATAGCACTGTCTTAACTTTTTTGACACACAGGCACCTGCTACATTAATGTAATAATTGTATAAATTTAAGCACCAGGCTCTCGGAAGGAGAGTAGATGGTCTCGACCTGGACCCCCGTGCCATTCCCATGGGTCCCTCCTCAGCCGTTGCTTTCTTCTCCATCTTCTCTGAGTCTTCACACTGCCCGGTTTGCGGGTCAGCGCTCAGGGCTCAGGACCCCAGACAGCACTCCGGTGTTTGGGGAGCTGGTTAAGGTTTTAGCAGCAAGAACTGAAGAAGCTTCTTGGATGAGAAGCAAAATGTCTTGAAGGAAAAACAAAGTCCAGTTGCCTTTTGAAAAAGCACTTTTGAGACACATACTTTTAGTGTTTTTTTCAACATCAATAATAAAAGGCATAAAATGTTCTTAATATAAGTCAGAGAGAAAAAAAAACACAATGGTAGGCTTCAATTGGTTTGCAGGCCGGAGTGTCTTTCCTAGCCTAAACCAAATAGACACTTGACAGTTGACATTTGACAGATTGGAACATTCACTTTATTTACTTTTGTACCTACAGACCATACAGAAAATTATTCCCTATTATTTCTAGAATTATCAATCTATGTTAGCTGTGGAATTTCTGGGAAACAAAGTCCATACTTCTTAAGGTTGCTATGGTTGAGAGACACTGGCATAGGGTATAATATATAATTAGAAGTAAAAAATGTAAGTATATTTTATATTATAGCATATAAGAGTGGATCAACCTATTCTCCAAAGCACAAAAGGCGGGACAAGAAGCAACAGATGAAAACTAATTAAGGAGACACCCAACCTTTTCTGACAGTGAGAACAATTTTCTGACAATGAGAACAATTAATCCATAGAATGACTTGCCTCCAGAAGTTGAAGATTCTTAAGAAGAGATTGGACAGCCATTTATCTGAAATGATATAGGGTCTTCTGCCTGAGCAGGAGTTGGTCTAGAAGACCACCAATATTCCTTCCAACTTTGTTATTCTGCTATATTCCCTACAACAAACTTTGTTGAAGATGAATCACGTGAAGGGAGGTGTCTCCTCCAAAATGGAGTGATTCATGATCTGCTATCCATGACTTAATATTATGTGTCATTGTCTTTGGATGCCAAATCCCTTGCTTCGTGCCCTTGAACTGAAGATCACCACAGAAATATCCAAATGCAGAAAAAGTAGTCTTTCAATTGAGAAAAATAGTCCAGCCCTGGTTTATTCTTTCCTCTTCACAATTTCTGTCTTGACAAGTTGCTTTACTGCTTTTCACATCTGATTAAATTAGTCACATTGCATTATGTCCTATCAAATCTGACATGATGCAATGGAATGTGAGTAGTGCATATAAAGATGTACTGGCAGCAGATAACAGCTGCCTGTTCCCCATTGGTAGTATTGCTAAGAGCAGTTAAGAGGAAAATTTAATATCTGATTTTGATATCTGATTCTTGTTTTTATGTGTGTGATATAGTGAGCCTTTGAAATAAACTAATTGTAATTTTGGACTACAATTGCAATACTTTTCTGCTAAGCATTACATAAAAACACAGCATGAATGATAAACATTCTAAGGATAATGCTAATAAAACAAACAAAGAGATTGCAGGAGCTCTGCACAACCCACCTGTGTCATAGTAACAATTGCAACAATCTTAGGTTTTCTGAGGACTTCAGCTTTCATTAATGAGAACTCTTTTTATGTTTTGTGACAGCCAATTAAACTAAACTGAATATTTGTGTATCAGAAATCAAAGAGCACAATTATTACTTAATATTTTAATTGAATTCAACTGAGGAAGAACCTAGTTTTCAAAGACTTTATTAAGGGTACATTACATGCCTCAATAGGTGGCAAGATACTGATGACCTTGGCTAATCTGAAAGCTAAGGAAGAATCATAGCTGATTGAAAACATCTGGGTATTCTAGAGCTGTTGGCTAGATGAGAAAGTTGAAAGAACATCCTGGAAGAAAAGACAAACTATTCCTAGCACTCTCCTAGCCAGTAGCAGTCAACGTGAATCTAGAAATTTTTTAGAAACTTGTAGTACCTGATCAATTCTGCCTAGGATCAGAAATTAGCACAAGCAGATCTGTTTGCAAGGTCACTAAAGAATAATATTGCTGGAAGTTAGATTGGGATATCAGAAAGCATTCCAAAAGACAATTGTGACAGACCACTTCTAGACTGCTCTAGATTACATGGCTGGAATCAATTTCAACTTGATGGCCACTTCAGCTTTTTCTTTAATTTTATAGAGTTAACATAAAAATCATAATAACCAAGAAAGAACCTTTTTATTTATATGAAAGAAAAACTATTAAATTGCTAAAACTCTGTTCAACCAATAAATATTTATTTGGCAGAAAATGAAGCTACAAAGAGGACACTAACAAGAAGGTTCATTTGTATATCTAATTTATAAATGGACCAAATACTACTTAATTAGTCCTCCTTTGGTCCTCCATATCTTCAAGGACTTGACATAATAAGTAGATCCTTTTTTTTTCTTCCAAATATTGTAGGTTAGGAATTTATCATCCCAATCTGATGCCATGAGGTCATGATTACCCCCTGTAACAAAAATTCAAATAAAAATTCATAAAAAAAAATCATGACATCACTGTGCCATTAGAAAATTATGGGATTTGCAGCCATCCACCTGGAAAGCACCAACATGGAGGTTGCTGTTTTATGTAGTATCAATACAGGAATGAGCAACCTGGGCAATTCAGATGTTACTAAATATAAGTCCTAGGAACCTTCAGCACTGACCAGCCTTCCTAGAACAACTGTTTATGAAAGTTCAATAAGATCTGGACTGTCGTGGGTTGTCCACTCCATTTTAGCAGATATTATGCAAAATAGCATCGTCATACCTTTTTGTTCTGCAGCTGATTCACTGCAAACTCATTATGGAGAAATTCTTTTTAAGGCTGCCTCAAGTGTTTCAATTTTGCCACACTTTTGACACTAAAAATTATAGTGAAGCCCTTCATTTACCTTGGCTGCCTCTGAGACTTTGTGATCATTCTTCTCACCCTGAGCTGTAAGCAATCTTCAGACTTCAGAACAATTCATTGTATATCCATGGGCCAGATTCAGCCCACTGTTGCATAATCAAGCGATTGCTGCTGAAAACATTAGAGCTTCCCCCCAATGTAGGGCAATATTAACTTGGTTTCCAGAAGACTGGATGGCAATTAAACCCATGCATTTGCCCAGCAATGCTGCCAATGAACTGTCGCATTCTCAGTTACACTTCTGACTGATGCAGCTCCTGAGACAGAGTCAGGAGTCAGGAAGTAAAACTGTCTGTGATCTGAATTTGATGTGAGGGCTGGTGAGGTCTCCTGTGTATATGGAGGAAGCTGAGTGGCTTGAATAAATACAAGTAAGTTGTACCTCTGATTAAATAATAGAGCATGTAGCATTTCTCTCCTTCTCTCTCTCCTTTATCTGAATATCAGCGGGGCCAGAAATATCCAAGAAGGCCAAAAGTTTCACTCCATTTATTTTTGACATCCATAATTGTTTCTATATTTTTTTTATTAAAACTACTAAACAAAAAGATAAATCTAATATAAAATAGGGAAGAGAGCAGAGAAAGCAAAAAGTTCATGAAAAGAACAAAGTTGAACCAAAATAGAAAACAAAAGAACAAATATATAGGCTAGTAGGTTCCTATATTCGGTACAGTAATTAAAAGTACAATTATATTTTAAGCTGACTCTATAAAGTTGCATCCTATTACTCTTCTTTCTATAAGCTAACCTGTCTAATCATCAATACCATAATTCTCAAGTTTTATTTTCACACAGAAAGTCCATATGAGGCTTCCAGTCACCAATAAATGTAAATAATGTTTTTTCCCTAATCAAAGAGGTTTATCTATCCATTTCAGCAAAATCTGTCCATTTCACCAATCATTTCTTCATTGTGGCTAATGTTGACTCTATTTTTTTGTGCATATGGTAATCTTGCCACAATAATCATTTATTGAAATAATCTTCCATATTTTCTATTTATCCATTAATCCTAAAAGGATATATTATATTAGAATCCAAAAACTTTTGTTTTTTTACATCTCCACTAAGCGTGATAAAATGTCCTTTCATATTCTTCACATGCTGTAGACAAAGTACCAAAAGCAAAAAGGTTGTTGAACTCTAAGCTATTCATAATAAACAGCTTAATAATCATACAGAGTAATATGGGAGGCTGTAGGTATCCCATTCCAAATTATTTAGTGATCTCCCGGACAATGCCATTATTTTAAAGTAAGCCTAAAACAATCTGGTTATCAATCAGTTCTTTAAATAATGGCAATATATCTTGCTCTGTCTGCTATTCTGAATTAATTGAATATTCTAAATTGTGTTCAAAGGCTACATAAGGCCTTTTGTAATAATCTAACTTTCCTAAAACTTGGCCAGTTCTCATGTCCACGCATGCATCTATCAAACAGGCTGCCTCTAAAAGCATTTCCAAGGTGCAAGCAGGAGCCTTTCAAACTACAATCACATTTAAACCCAGAATCTGACCCTTAACAATGCCTGGACATATTTACATATTAGATAGTAAGTAGAATGCTTAAAGAGTAAGCTTATAAATCAGGATTTTCTGAGTTCTAGGCCTGGTTTAGAGTTTAGACACAAACCCAGGTGGCAACAAGGCTCATTTAAATGAGGAAACTTTGGTGCATTGTGTAACATTTTCCTTATGGTTTCCTTATCCTACTTTCAAATCTGATTTACAATACAGAAGATTGAACAAAACAGGGGATTGAAGCACATTTTAAAAGTTGTAACACTCAGTTACAAGCAATGAGAAATAATGCTATTTCACATTGTTATTCTATTTCAGACAAATGTATAATAAAGTTGTATCACACAGGCAAATCATGTTGTGTGGGTGTGGCTAAAATTTCTATTAAAGCCGTTTTTTTCTTAATAAGTTAAAGACAAACACTTGGATGTTTGTTTCAGTTTAATGCAAAGCTTTAAAGTCCCAAAGTCTTGGTGTAGCATGTTCAATTAATTTGTTTATTCATTTTAATAGGCGTCTATTTCAATTATAAGACTGTATGGGCTTTCTCTGATTGTCAATTAATATCTTTTAATATTTTTGACTAAAGATTTCGCTTGTCAGCTGGGTAACAGCAGACTTTGATTTATTAAGCTTTGAATTCAGGCAATCTTAGAGGGAGGGCTAGAATGAGCTAAAAGTGGTCATTAAATCATATCACACTTATCTCTTTTCTATCATTTTACAGCAAATAAGCTGTTACTATGTTCAAATTTTATTTTTAAGAGAATAACTTTTTTTATTTTGATGTTTAATTATGCTTTCCCTATGAGGATAGGGAAATAATTAAATCTGTCAAATTGGCAAAGTACTTTACTAGTTGTCCTTAGCACACTTTTTGCAACAACTAACAAAACTATGCTGAGTAAAAATCATTGTATTTTTAATTAGAATGGCTCTTAATATAAAAGAAACATAGAAATTTACTCCTGTTCAAGTTCTACAGGCTTCAGGAGGTAAGCTTGGAGACACCATGAAAAATGGAATATTCTGCTGGTGCATTCTAGTAGAATATGAGCCAAGCATATCCCAGTAGACTAGAAACAAAAGGATGGAACTGCTAATGGAGAAAAGAGTATGCTGATTTTGGTCACCAGCCTCAGAGCTTCTACAGGAATTTTCCCTCCTCTTGTAATGTTATAGCAATGGAACTGTTGTAGGCACTTTCTGGTAGCAATGGAGATAGATTGTGTGATTACCTGCATGGCTATAGATATCATGACCAACATTCAGGTAAAATAAGTGTATTCCAGGATTTCTCCATAATTCTTTGGAGACACATGTTACTTGCTGTTTACTAGCCATCCAGTATCAAAATACAGAGCCCAAACTGGGGTTTCCTCTTAATTTATTTCAACCACTACCCCAAGTTATGTGGAGATTACTTTGTGTATGGACCAAGCCTTTTTTCAATTAATGATTGCTACCAGAAGAGGAAAATAAATCTATGAGATTTGAAACAGCAGCCTTCTGACCATATTTTCAGAGCTGCTAGATTTCACATGATTCAACATCAGGTTAGCAGCTGCTGCCTGTGTTTTGTGAATGTGCAGGGACATAATGGCTGTAGATACTGTACCAGCACAGCCTACACAAAGTAGCTTCATCAATATGGGGGTAGATGAAGCAAGGAAATATCAACGCCACTGTACTCTTCCAGGTAAACATTGTCAAAAGGTCCAGGGAAGCTGACAGTGCATCTGCCATTTTTATACCATTTCCCCTAAGTTTTAGCAGTTTCCCCTCTGAGGCTGTGCACCATAGGAAATGACAGCAGTTCTCCCAGCATGACGGGAATTTAATCGTGTATAGTTAGGACATACCACTACTATATCAGATATAGCTTAAAATTCTATTTAGGAAGCAGATCAATTCTCCCACCAACATTGCTGAAAAGAGGAGACAATTTGCACTGCCAAAGAGAATATATCCAAGCCATCTGCTTCCCCACATCTTTGGCCACTTCCCATGCCTTGCTACCTGACAAACACCTCAGGCTCCAGCCTAGTAGTGATCAATGTGTTAAGACACACAAAGCTGGCAAGTTGCAAGATTTTTATCTAATGGAGTATAGGGGAGGTGTTTGAAAGACAGTCATCTCCCCCCACGCACCCACCCAACACAACACACACAAGCTCTCTCACTAACAGAAGGGCAGACTGGAAGAAACAACGGCAAAGTATACAGGTTGAGGACAATGGCTACAAGTTAGTGCCCTTACCTGGATAGCCATACTCCTATCTAGGGAGTTCCACAGGCACGATCAAAAAAATCAGGATGGTGGGCTTTGAAACAAAATCTAACCTAATTTTTTTTTTTTTTTTAAAGCAATAGAGCTTCAGTTGCAGAGTCACAAATACTTTCTGGATCATCATTGTGATCCCACAGACAACCTGCTCCCATAGTATTAAACTTGATCTGACTGTCAATTTTGCTCCTGTCAATTTTCCAATCCAATATTCAATGTTACAATGGCAATACATGATTGAAGCAGCAATGAGATTTATGATGTATATGTGTATGTGTATTTTTCTCCAAAACAACTACTTTGTGGAAGTAGATTGGGCAAAGAGAAAGTAACCAGCTCAAAATCACCCAGTGAGTATTCATGCTTAGGAGAGGACAAGGGTCAAGGTCTCCTTTCCCTAATTAAACATCTTACATTAGTCTGGCTTTCCAAGATCTCTCTCTATGCTAATTAGTCACTATATAGAAATGCAAGAGGTAGACATCTTGGTTTTGGCAACTTATGAAAGTCATCCTTCCGAAGGGGAAGCTGGTACTGATGACAATTTATTTTCAGCTCTAGGTTAACACTAGATATTTTTCCAAAAGTTCAGATTTTACTCTTTGCAGTTTTGTGATTTTATTTACCGTATTTGCCGGCGTATAAGACGACTTTTTGCCCTAAAAACATGCCTCCAAGTGGGGGGGTCGTCTTATACGCCGGTAAATACATTGTCACCGGTGCAAGAGTGACGGGGCGGAGCTCCGCAGCTTGCGAAGCCCCTTCAAGCCCAGCCGAAGTCTCTTCCTCCTCCTCCCACCCACCCACCCACCCTCCGCCCGGCTCGGGCGCTGCGGAGGCCAATCTGGAGGTGGGGTGGGGGTGGAGCGGAGGGTCTCTGGCGGGGCCGCTTCGCCCAGCCAGCCCGAGGTAATGCTGCCCGGGAGGGAGGGGGGGAGAAGGTGGTGGGGGTGGACTGTGGCGCCCCTCCTGGGCAGCGGGCGGGGCGGCAATTTGCTCCTCCCACTTCTCCCTCCCCTCTTTGAAAGACCGGGAGGGCTGTGCTTGGGGCGGGGGGGTGTCCTCAGGAAGTTCCTGATGGGACCCCGCTGGGCAGGGCCACCCGGCTCCCGAGCTGCTTTCCAGGGTCCCTTGGGAAGAAAAGGGTCCGTGGGCGGTGGAAGAAGGCGAGCGCCCTCCTCCCGCCCCCTGTCCCGTCCCGTCCCTCCTCTTGTCCCCTCCTCCCCTCCCCGCTTAAGAGAAAGATCTGCCTCCCCTGCACCGAGCTTCCACCCGGCGCCGCGTCTCCCGGCCAGCGCGCTGCGACTTGGGAACCGGCCAAGCGACTTTTAAAACCGAGCGGAGGCCAGAGATAGCCGGAATTACCCTCTACACACACACACACACACACACACACAGAGAGAGAGAGAGAGAGAGAGTTGGCAGCTGTCCATCCCCCCACCCTTGGAGTCCCGATGGCACGCACGCAGGGCTGTCACAAAGAAAGGGAGAGGAATTGAGTGCCAGCCTGAGAAAGGCGAAGCTGCCTCTCTAAAGCATTTTGGTGGCTTTGTAAGTTTGGGGGAAAGGGATTGGGGGTGTCAATCAAGAATTATATCCAGAATACCCCAAGTGTTACAACTTACCGTGTTGCCGGTACGTGTATGAGACGACTTTTTGCCTTGAAAAGCATGCCTCCAAGTGGGGGGTCGTCTTATACTGCGAGTATATAACAAAAACTATATTTTGAGTGGAAATGTTGGGGGCTCGTCTTATACGCCCAGTCGTCTTATACGCCCGGCAAATACGGTATTTTTGCTTTGGTTTTTATTTTGTTCTTCCACTTAAAGAAAAAATGAAGATTGTTGATGTTTTATGGTAGTATAACTCTCTGAGGTCTATAGCACAGGGCTGGTTAAAAATACTCTATTGAATAAAACGTTTTGCCAGACTGTAAACAATGGTATTTTGGAAGTTCAATGCTATTTAATTCAATAACTAAATAACTCTCAAACAACCTTCTTTTAAGGTAAAACTTGAAACTGGATGTCTCTTTATAGACTCTCCAATAAGAAAGATTGGATTTGTATGGAGAGTTTGGACATTATGGCCAGAGGAAAAAAGAATATAGATTCTTCTGAAAGACTGGAAAATTTATATGGTTTTTTTTTGTTGAAAGAAAAAATAATGAATGGATGATTTATAGATTTGGGGATTTAAAAGAGTTAAAAGAGAGGTGAAAGAGTAAGTTGGGGCCAGGTTATTTGCAGACCTGTCTTTTGCCCATTACGTTGGCCTGTCTCACCCAGTCAGAGAGGGAAGGTATGTTACAAAACCCATCAGTAAAAAAAAATTGACCCATGTCTAATACAAATAAACATAAGGAAGAGTTTGAATATTATATTTTGACTCTATACACATGGTACTTCTAATCCTTAATTTGCACTTAGCTTAAAAGACAATTGGTACTTTTAAGAGCTACATTGCACTTTACAAAATGCTGCTTTATATAGCAGATTATCTTGATAAAAGGATCCAGTCTCAATACATGCTTTTTATGAGATTCATGTGATACATGGTAAATATTTGCAGTATTTTAATGCAGTGAGTTTGACCTGAGAGAAAATCATAAAGCAGTTGAACAAACTCCATTGGGATGTGCTTGCAGGAAGCACTGTTACATCTCACCATTTTATCACTAGTCTAAATATATTTGATACTTTGTTCCTAGATCTGTTTACCAGATATCATCTGACATATGAGGAGGATGCTATTAGCTTTATATTTTTAGATTAAAAATTTGAAGTTAACAGTTGTTTTAACCTACTTACATATATATATTTGATTAGATCTCATATCATAATTTTCTGAGTGACAGCATTATGTACAACTATTTCAATTTGATTTGATTTTGACTGAAAAGGAAACTAAAACATATAGCCATGACCATTAATTCATTTCACTGGTTGGTTGTTTTCTTCTATACGCTATATCAAGGGTCTTCAAACTTGACAGCTTTTAAGACTTGTGGACTTCAACTCCCAGAATTCCTCCTCCAGTCATGTTAGCTCAGGAATTCTGGGAGTTGAAGTCCACAAGTCTTAAACTTATTTATTTATTTTATTTATTTGATTTGCCAATTGTTTACAAGATAATAAGTATAAGTGAATACATAGTTGTGAATACATGAAATGGGTACATATAAGAAAAATAAGAAAATAAGAGAAAATAAGAATAAGAGAAACAATAGGACAGGGACGGTAGGCACGTTGGTGCGCTTATGCACGCCCCCTACAGACCTCTTAGGAAAGGGATGAGGTCAATAGTAGACAGTCTAAGGTTAAAGTTTTTGGGGTTTGGGGAAGAAACTACAGAGTCGGGTAGAGTATTCCAGACATTGACCACTCTATTGCTGAAGTCGTATTTCCTGCAATCAAGTTTGGTGCGGTTAACTTTGAGTTTGTATCTATTGTGTGCTCTTGTGTTGTTATGGTTGAAGCTGAAGTATTCATTGACAGGTAGGACATTGCAATGTATGATTTTATATACCATGCTTAAATCAGACCCGAAGACGGCGTAATTCAAGGTTTTCTAGTTCTAGAATTTCAAGTCTGGTGGCATAAGGTATTCTACAACGAGTAGAGGAGTGGAGAACTCTTCTTGTGAAATATTTCTGGACTTTCTTAATTGTGCTAATATCAGATACGTAATGTGGGTTCCAGACTGATGAACTGTATTCGAGTATTGGTCTAGCAAATGTTTTGTATGCTCTGGTTAGTAGTGTGATATTACCAGAGAAAAAGCTACGTAGGATTAGGTTAACAACTCTTAATGCCTTTTTGGCTATGTAGTTGCAGTGGGCTCTAGCACTTAAGATCATTAGAGGTGAGTATTCCAAGGTCCTTTACAGAGCTTGGGTCATCAACAAGATCTTGACTATTCAGCTTGTATTTTATTTTCTGATTTTTTTTTGCCAATATGTAAGACAGAGCATTTATTTGTTGAGATTTTAAGTTGCCATTTATTTGACCATTCTGATACATAGTCAAGATCTTTTTGTAGGGTCGCAGTATTGTCTGTGGTATTGAACAGCTTTACATCATCAGCGAAAAGAACGCAATTGCTCTTAATATGATCACAGAGGTCATTTATGTAGAGTATGAAGAGAGTTGGTCCTAGAATACTGCCTTGGGGGACACCACTATTGACAGGTACAGAATTTGATAGGACACTCCCAATTTTGACCATTTGTTGTCTGTTTGCCAGGAATGCTTCTATCCAGTTATTCAGTTGTCCAGAGATACCATAGGATTTTATTTTTAGGAGTAGTTTGTCGTGTACCACTGAATCAAAGGCTTTACAGAAGTCTATGTAGATTGCGTCTATTGCTTTGCCCTGGTCGAGTTGTGTCGTCCATATGTTTTTGCAGTGTAAGAGTTGCAGATTACAGGATAGTTTTTTTCTGAAACCAAATTGTTTATTGGAGAGTAGGTTGTTTGTCTCTAAGTGGAGGATGATGGATTGGTTAATAATTGATTCCATGACTTTACAGGTGACGCAGCATAAGGAGATTGGTCTGTAATTTTCAACTAGGCTTGGGTCTCCCTTTTTGAAGATGGGGATGACTGTGGCTTTGAAGCTCTATATCGTGTTTCAAAGCATGCTGTCCCATGATACCTAAAAACATAAATGCAACTATTGTTAGTAAATTAAAACAACAATCTAAAAAGATCAGCTAAGTATATAGGAGCATTTAAAAGACAGGGAGCCATGGTCTCTAAAATGATTTACTTTGCAGCCTTTTTCCAGTGGTAAACCTACTAAGATAACACACTCAGGACTTACTCCTGAATTAACAAGCATTCAACAGAAGTTCCATCAAACTACACTAATGATGACAACAATAACAGAAGGAAGAGAAGATAATGTTAATTGTTTTCATGATGATATTGATTAGCTCAGTCATGTTTGGTCAGCCTTCCCAGGTAGAACAGTCAGGAATCATGACCAGATGAGTTATTTCTACTTTATTGTAAGTCTACATTAAAGGAATCTTACAAGTCAGATAGTACAAACCTCCTGCCATCATTTTTACACTCTGAGAAGTTAGGAAGTTCCCTTCTGAGATTTTTTTTTCCTTTTACGGGCTATGTCCTGGCTTATCTGATCATTTCATAGTCAACATCTCTTTTCCCCAAGATTATTCCCACATACCATTACATGTTTTAAATATATATTAATATCAATAACCCTTAAACCAATGGGGAGATGTGTGCAGATGAAAGCTTTTACATGGTCTTTGGAACCAACAAAAGATGGGTTTTAGTTTTTCACCTGTATTGATCATTCATTCATAAGGCAGAAAAACCTTCCATTCCTTCATTTCCTGTTGAATTAATTGAGCTGTTCAAGAAATTATCTATCAAACTGTATTTTTGTACAGATGTACAATTTTTGTCTGTTATAATGACACCCTGAGAGTTGAGAATAATCTGGTTCTTAGGGTGGCAGCCATGTTAAAGTTGCATAATTCAAAAAGCAATTCAGCAAAAGGCTTTTTAAAAAAATCAAAATGGTGGCCTTTCTGTCTCTCTTTCTATACCCTGAAGTGTTGCTTATAGAAAACAACTGTGGGGAAAATGATTAACAAGGTAACAAGTTAGCCTTGCTAATTTGATAGGGCTGTATTGCATCACAATAATAACATGAAAGCCCTGCAAAGAATACATTCTATAATTACAATCTTACTCAATGTATTTCATAGGAAAAAAGAAAGGAAAGCAATAGTAACATAAAAATAAATTCATGGATTTTTCTGGTAAAATACCTACCATAGAAATGCTGAATTTAGCCAAATGCAGAAACATTGTATGCCGGACAAGGGAATCAAAAGAAAAATGGAACAAATGGGACAAAGTAATGGCAAACTTCTTCTGGAGCAGAGGTGGGAAACAATTGTTCTTTTATGACTTGTGATATAACTGAGTCCATGCTGACTCAGGAATTCTGGGAGTTGAAGTCCACAAGTCACAAAGGGGCCATTGTTTCCCATCCCTGTTCTAGAGTATTGCCAAGAAAACTATATGGATGTGCTCATGAAGTCACCAGGACTTGAGCACAACTCAAGGGAGACTTTACTTAGAAAAGATATTGGAATAATATGCTAATCACCTTTTTTTTGCATCAGTCAGCAAAGCATGTTTCCCTATTTCATGATAATTGGATAAAGAAATGTGGGTGGGAGTACAATTCATTTCAGAGTTTGATGAATTATTTACCAATTAAAGAGAAGACCAGAAGATAGTGCAAGCTATATTACTCTGATATGAATGTTCCCTTTATTATATTATTTATACTCATGAAATTGTTGCTTTTATTAACTAAGAGGTTAATCACTTGAATGAGATTGCTTAGCAGTTCTTCACAATGCCACCCACATACAGAGGCAAATTGGCTGATTTTATGTGAAGAAAATAACTTAGCAATTTTTTCATTACTTATCTATCCAACACAGTTTAATAACTATTACTGTGTAAAATGAATAACAATTTAAGTCTAAGTCCGGCATGAGGCCTACACAGCTCTACTATGACATGTTGATTGACTAACAGCCAAGTCAACTCTCTGCAAGAAGAAAAAGAATTTCTGAGGACCAGCTGAGAAACATTTAATTTTTAATAATTTGTTCTGCCAAAGAGGATATTCCAAAAAGGTGGCCTTGTGAACTTTATCTCTTTGTCTCGCCATTTTGGATACGTCCTTTTCAGTCTCCCAAGGAAAAACTATTTAATATGGAATCATAGATATAAAACTCTTTGAATGGAATCATAGTTTCCAATATTCATTCAGTGCTTTCACCTCATTGATTTAATTTTAAGCACTTCTCATTGGTTTCTGCAAATGACCTTTTCTGAACTTGGAAGCTTAGCAAGGTCAGGCCAGTTCAGTATCTTGATAGCTTTGCTGAATTTCAGAGCTGTAGTTGGGATACAGGTTTTAAAAAATTATCATGGAATAAGATAGTGCAAGTTATTTCTGTGCTGTTGTCCAAAAAAATGTATCCATGAGGTTATCAGAAATCTTCCTGACTTGAAAGAATTCTTATTGATGGAAAATTGTTATAGATGTCTGCATTTACTGTATCTCAATTATATTCCAATATTGTTGCAAGAAATATTGATGTTTCATATTTTTTGTATAGATGGAACAGTTCAACACTGCAGAAACTCTTCGATGTAGTTTCTAATTACTGCCAATTGTTTCTCTATGTTAGTCTGAAAGTAACAGCAGAAGCTGTAATTCTTTATATTTTAAATATAGTATGTCTGGATTATGCAAAGAGTATACATAAAGCAACTGAATGCAGCAGTAAAGGAATAGTTTATGTGTAATTGGAAAAACTTCAGCAAGATTAACTGCAAACAAATTTCATGTTAAAGGAAAATGTTATAACATGTTCTCAGTATTATCTGTAACATATCATTGAGCTTCTGATCCAATTCCTATCAAATGCAGCTCATAACTGACCGCAAATTTCTGCTTGTAGCTTTACTCTAATTGCTCCAATATATTCACTATTAAAATCCTCATTATCATGACCTTTATCTGAGTGAAACGGTGCATTGTAGAGCAAGAATTTATGAACAAAAATAACTCAAATGGACCAATTTATACAATATGTCTAAAACGCGGGGCCCATGACTCCTGAGGGAATGACATTTGGGAAAGTTGTATTAGCTTCAGTATTACTGGCTGCTGCTGTGCTGTGGTCACATGATCTTCACTTTCAATGTTCAAAAACCCAGTTTGCAAAATATCTACAACCTAATTCCCCTACAATTGTTTTCCCTTTCAATAAAACCCATTAAAAGACATGTTTTCTGTTGCCAAGAGCTTGACACTAATCAGGACATGTGGTGCATCTTTTAAAAGCTGTATTATTTCAAAATAAATTCCACCTAAGGCAACCTGGGCAGAATGAAGATGCTCAACTTCCTCCTCTTTGAAGGGCAGCTCTTCCTGGGCTTATTCCTGGCCCTGAGCCACCAAGCAGTCTAAGCATGCTGGCTTTTCATCATGAGATGTTCTCCTCTTGTGAGAAGAAGACATACATTACTCCAAATGCCTGGGAAGAGTTTGCAGGTTTAGTGCCAAGATGCTTCTTGAAACACCACAAGAGAAGTGAGGGAGAGAAACATAGCCAATTGTAATAATGATATTCATACAACAACAGAAGAATATGCAATACATCCACAAAAAAGAAATACCAACTGGTGACATGACATCAAGATCTTCAATACAAGGGGAATATTTGCACAGGTATCCACACATACAAATTGAGAACAGAAACTGGGAATAGATGTAGAGTGATATGGCAGTTTAGGGTAGACTAACATTCAAATTTTAGTGAGAAAAATAAAGGGGATTGTTTTATGACTGGGATGTGAGGGCAGAGATGGAGGAGACAGAGAGAGGCTACCATAAAGAAAAAATGTAAAGAAATTTTTTTGCCTTTAAAGGCTCCTTAAATTTCATCTAAAGCAGCCCCATCAAATAACCAGCTTTTCTTCTCCACTTTCTTGTTTATGGTAGAATTTATTTATGGTAATCTTTATTTTTTTAATGCTACTTAACAATAACATTGAAAGTATTTGACATGAAACATTACACAAAATCCATCTGAAGATTGAGTCATTGCAATTGGACTAATTTTTGTTGTTAGTTTGAGACGTTTCAATTTTCAGACAACTCTACCTGAATGATTGAGAATCTTCATCAACATATTACACAATGTTGATCCACTGACATTCCCTTGTTTTTGCTCCAATCCTAAGTACAGAAGATTAACTAATGTACTTATGCCTCATCCCAGATAGTAAAGGGATGGATAGCAAATTTGCAACCTAGTAAATGTATGACTACTTTAAGCTGAACATATTACTGGCATTCTGCTCCTACAAGAAGATGCTCAGGATGTATAGGTTCCACAAACAAGATAGAATTTGCTAGTTAATATTGTAACTGTTTCCTCAAAGGGAGAAATTCAGTATCTAATTCATAACACCTTCTCCAACCAGGTGGTTTCCAAAGATCTCTGGCTATGCTTATAGAGATTTAATCTAGCTTATCTAGCAAGAACAAGGTTGATGAAGGCAGAAGTTTGTTTTCTTGGATGAAAAGAAAACTTTATGTTCAAATATTTGCTTTAAATATAATGGTTGGTAAGATGTCTTACATGCCAAATCTGTTATAGCAGAATTTTAACATTCAGAACTTCATCTGGCATTCAAAACCAACATTCTTAGTTGTGGCCAGCAGTTCTTCCCCATTTATTTCAACTAGCAATTATTGTCTAAATTGTAGCACAAGTGGATATATTTTAAAGTGGGAAAATTGCAAATTAATTGCAGCGCAGTATCTATTGGTTGCCATCCAAGAATGGGAAATAAGAGATTTGTTTTTCCTAATAGAATATTAATATAGTATATCTAATAACACAAATGGGATAATTATTTAAGTTACCACCAGTTTTGTAAAATAAGAATTTTTTTACTTTGGACTTTTAATTAGAATGAAAACAGATGTAATACCTATGTAACAGACTACTGTAACCAGCATCCACAAAAGGCTGATGCATTAAGAAGGAAGAAACAGAAATCAGCAAGCGGAATTTAGTAGATATTTTACTCAAAATATACAATGGGATCCTTAATGACCACAAGTGGTCAAGACCTGTTTTATGTCTCTTAGGGAACAGCCATGTCAGCCGTTATAGATTTAGGTACACTAACAGGAAACAAAAATGAAACTTTTAGATTTAATGAAGCGGAGTATCTAACAGCAAATAGCAACTATTGAACTTGTTATGAACAAACCTTTTGATTAAGTCCATAGGGCATTCATACATACACTCACACATTCACATTCACACACTCAACTTTACATGCCTGGGCTTGGATACTGTCAAGATCCTGGATTGTACATTTCCAAGCTCTAATTGTTTATTATGATATGAAGATGCTTTCTTGCATTATTAATAGTTATCATGCCTACATAACTACAGTGCAGCTCTGCTGTAAGATTAGGAAAACCTTTTTCTGGCAGTCCATTTAAGTTATTAGTTTATAAGTTATCCAGGTATCAGGAAAAAAATTGGTAAAATTTCTTCCAAGCTGAAGTTGTTCAAGGAAATTTTGTTAAACCTTGCATATTTCTTTTGAAACATCTGGGGATTGATTTTATCTGCATTGCTTTCTTGATTGCATGCTTAAGTTCCACAAAGATTCCTTCATTCAGGGACCTCTGATGGGCTGTTTGCCATTTCAGTCTTTTGAATGACAGGCACTTGAAGCTGGCATTTGGGGGTGGGGGAGGGGATTATCTTCAATGTCCTTGTAAAGAGGTGGTCTTGGGAGCTGGTGAGAGAAAACAGAGACATAACTGGATATTAAATTCACCCTTCCAGAATTAGAGAATGCTTTATAGTGGTGGAGCCATAGATCATGCCATCATTACATGTATATGTGTTACACAGATTATATTACACTTATATAAAAGGTTAGAATTTTCCATTAGAATAACACTGAATAGACTTAACCTGATTAATTTTTCATTTCCATTGCATTGAAAGGAAACTTGTATCTGTCCATTTCAGTTTCTCTTAATTTTTCATTTTAGTTCATGAAATGATTTAATTTGTACTCAAACTTAACAGATTTTTCCTATCCTAAAGGCCAGTTAGAGAATGGAAACAATGGATGGAAACTAATCAAGGAGAAAAGCAACCTGAGTTGAGGAGAAACTTCCGAACAATGAGGACAATTAACCAGCTTGCCTTCAGAAGCTGTGGATGCTTCATCACTGGAGGTGTTTAAGAAAAGACTGGACAGCCCCTATCTGAAATGGTATAGGGTCTCCTGCTTGAATAAGGGGTTGGACTAGAAGACCTTCAAAGTCCCTTCCAGTTCTATTCTGATTGACTGAGTTAAGAGACCCTTTTCACTTCAATAAACTTATTTCATTGCATTTGCTCATTGTATTGACACTATCAATGTTCTTCATTCTTCATTCAACAAGTCAAGTGGAAAGTTTGGTTTTATCACTTCAGAGCCACCGGCAGGTTTTATACAGCAGTGATATTCAAGGTGTGCAAAATCCATGGAAGGAATCATTTGGCTCTTTGCAGATCATCTGCAAGAAACATCTGTATGTAATTAATGGCACCATTTTTTGGCAGTGTTTTTTTTTTTAAGTTATGGCATCAGTTTGAAAATCTGTTCTCTATTGTTTCATGTATTTTTTGGAAAAGCATTTGTACGCTGTTAAGCCAATATGCAAAATTTAACAAATCATGTATATGCACATTTCATTACTGTGAATATGAGTGAATTTGAGTATGAGTATATGAGGAAGAGCCCCTATCACATCCTAAAGAGGCAAGACTCTAAATTAAATTTCATTGTCGGCTCCCATGGTAGCATTGTCTCTAGTAGATAAAATTCCCTGCAGTACTCCCAGCAGGTGCCAACTGATATCCATATGGCTCAATAAATGTGTAACACAAAATTCTCTGTAGTCGTCAGATTAACAGCACAGTCCTTGCATGGTTACTCTTTGGTGCTAAATTCTCCTTTCACTCAAGGGGTTAAACCTGCCTGGCTCTATCCAGATGTTCCATGAAATGAAAGATTAACCATTCTTGTTGCCATTGCTCTTTTTTCTTTCTTTTTGTCTTGTATTGTTTTTATGGTGGTTTGACATTTGAAATGAGACACAGGGACTGTCTCTGAGAAAATGCCAACCCTGAGAGAACTCAGGTAGCAGTATTTATTGAGAAAAAACACAAGCAAAATATACAGTATGCATATTCAGAAAACAATGACCTCAACAGGAGATTACTTCACCAGCATGAGAACACACAATCTTGGAAAGTCCCAGATGTTACCTTGCTAGGATGAGATCATGCAGCCACGGAAAGTCTCATGGGAAAGTTTGGAAAGTCCCATGAGAAAGCACAACTGTGTATCTTGTACCTTGAACTTTCACCCATTTTCCTATTCCTTCTAAACTGGCAGAATCAAAACAGAATGAGGCACTCTGAGCAAAGATACTCCTACCCCCACCAAGAATGCCCACATCTCCTAGACTTACTGCTAGTTATACAAAGGCCTTACAGAAAATGAAATAAAATGATTAATAAAATATATTACCACATTCCCTCCTTTTTTATTTATTCAAAGATAGGGGTGTTTTAGTGGCATAGTACACAGTTCCCTCATGACCTGATCCCTCACGCCGGAAGACTGAGGTACACATTTGTAATAGATTAGGAATACATTGAATAAAACAACATAATAGGATACATATAGCAATAATAATAACAACCCCTTGCAATAAGGAGCGAAACCATGATCCATCAGGAAGCCAGGACCACAGACTGTCCCAGAATGATGCATTAAACCCATCAGCTCCAGATTGATGCTGAGCAATACGATCTTCCATGTCCTGAACAGTCTTTGTAATGTTTGGCTCATAATTATGTATAAAAACACAGCAATGCGAATGAATTAAAGCACAAACTCCTCCTTGAGCAGCTAACATAATATCTAAAGCATATCGATTTTGCAAAGTAACTGTACGAATTTCAGACATTTCTACATTAATCATCTTAATATTCTTTATAGTATCATTAAACATAGCAACAGTAAAATTATTTAAAATATGAATATCCCTATAGTTCATAGCAATTCCCAAAGGCGGGATGAGACCTCGAGAAATTTGTGTCCATAGATTACCTCCCATGGTTAGGATCTGGAATTGCTCTGTTGTAGCACAAGACAACTGTTTTCTCCAGGTTGCATTCTTTATTAAATCTTTTTCCTCAAAAGGCACTCCATGCAATGTTAGTCCTTCTCCCACTCTCCCAGGAAGGTGCATACACAACCAACAATTGGTGATGTTCAAGTTTTTGGCAGTTGTGCGCAAATCTTTAATGTAATTATTATCTGTCCACAAATCATCGCCCAAATCTCCGGCACGCTGAACATGCTGTCGCTGCTCTCTCCGCACCCGAGCAGCCCAGGACAGATTAGGCAGAATCAACAGGATCAGGAACCACAGATGCGCCATCCTGCTCCTCCGAAACTTCCTTCACAGGTGCCTGCGAATGATCAGGCCGAACACACCGACCAGGAACCCAACGAATTTGACCAAGATGTTCAACTGCTGCATAACCCGTCCCCATGTTATCAGCTCAGCAGGAACCCATGCTGGATCTGGAAGGAACCGCACCAACACCCGAGGTCTCACCGCATCTGTAGAAGGAGAAGAAAAATGCCTGCTGGCCGCGCTCGTAGGGGGTTACCAGACAAATTTAAAAAATTTAAAGTATATAAAGCTAGATTTAATTGATCTTGAATCGCGGAAGCCCCAGGAGCTTCCCTCCTTTTTATTTAATTTAGTCAACATGGTCTTGAGCGTGGAATTATGACGTTCTACAATAGCCTGCCCTTCCACGGACCATTGTTTGCAAACTGATCAAAACCGGTGCTCCGATAAGCCGCACCATTATCAGTTTTTAAAGTTTTAGGTGTTCAGCAATTGAAAAAGTCTTAATGCAATGATTGATGACATGTTTAACCATCTCACCTCTTTGAGGGTAGCCATTAAAAATCCTGAGTAAGTATCCACAGTCACATGTATATATTTCCAGGGCGCAAATGACGTATATTGAGTAACATCCATTTGCCAAATCATTGAAGGTTTCAACCCTCTGGGGTTAACTCCCATAGGGATATTCGTGCCCTGCTTTGAACAAGTTGGACATTGTTGAATTATGGCAGCAGCTTCTGCAGTAGTAAGTTTAAATTGCTGTGCCAATGCTTTAGCGTTTTGATGAAAATAACTATGACTATCCCATGGCTGGACAGTGAGGACTGAAGTTACAGCACTGTCAGCTTTGGCATTACCTTGTGATAAAATTCCAGGCAAATTACTATGACTACGAATATGAGCAACAAAACACACATTCACACGCTGCTCCAAACATCCTTGTAACAGCAAAAGCAATCTTAAAATATCAGGTGATATTCCAGGAGACAAATAAGAACCTGCTACTAAGGGTAACAAATTATACACATACAATGAATCCACTATTAAATTAAAATCCTGATTGTGAAAATTTTGAAAAGCCAAAACTACAGCAGCAAGTTCTGCCTGCTGGGCAGACTTCTGCTCTGAAGTCACTTTTGTATGCCAAATTCCAGATTTATCTTTCCAAACACAAGCACCAAAAACTTTCCCTCCATCAGTAAAAACTGTAGGAGCATCTGATATGCCCAATGGTATCCTTTCTTACATTTTGGGCACACTGATTTAGGACGAACACCCTGTCCCATTGATCTCTTATTCTGCTGACTTTGACCTCCTCCAGGAGCCCGACATTGCGCTTTAAAATGTCCAGGCTTCCCACAATTGAAACAATTCCCCTTTTGAGCATGTCCTGTTTGTAAAGCCAGAGCTAAAGTTTCCATGTTAAAAGACTGACTCCCAACCTTCCTACATGCATTAATCAAATCTGCGATTTCTCTCTCTCCACTTGCTACCAGTGGATTTAAAATCTTTTTGCAATCTGTGTTAGCTTGTTCTACTGCTAACTTAAAAAGCAACTCTTTCTGGGCGAATTGATTATCAATTTGTCTTTCAATAGCCAATTTCAGTCTGCTAATGAAATTTTCATAGGGTTCATTGTTCCCTTGTTTGATGTTAGTAAAGGTCTTCTCACCACCTTCGCCGTCAGGGAGAGACCCTATGGCTTGAAAAATTATTTGTGGGAGAAGAATGAACCCTTCCTCAGGCATACCATCTCTCTGTTGTTCCACTGTTGTAAAATTACCAGCTCCGTAAAGCTGATCTGGGGTAACATTTGCTGTTCCCCTCTGGACTGCCAGCTGTCTCCATTTCTGATCTAACACCAAATATTGAGCTGGAGTTAAAATCATATTCAACAGAGCTTTCCAGTCAGCCGGAATCATTTTATTTCCATAACCAACTGCTTCTAACAATGCCTGAGTATATGGCGTTCTAACACCATATTCTTTTGCTGCTTGCTTAACTTCCCTCAAAATTCTGAGCTGTAAAGGCTTCCACTCCCGCTGCGGATTTAATGCAGCATCCATGACAATTTCCACTGGATTAAGTTGAACTTACTCCAAACTCCACCAAATCATCTCCTGATAATTCCCCTCTATTCTTTGCTTCTTGAATAGCTGCAGTAACTGCATCCACCTGAACCCTTAAAGGCAAACTCTTATCTTCTGACAAAGTATTGCTAGCGCCCGGACAGTCCCCCAGATTTATCTGGAGGTGCCGTCAGCGGCAACAAACGTACCGCATGGTAAAGCGGCAAACCTTCTTCGGGGGTGATAGGAGCGGTTGTTCATAAGTAGCTAATGCATCCATAATCACTCTCCAGGTTAACAAAATTGAAGAAGGGCACGAGGTTCCTCGTGCAAAAATTTCCCTATCTTTTTCCAAGACTCTACTTTAATACTACCTCCCTCTGGATATGACTTAATATTTTTCCAAACATACTGTAGTAAGTCCTCAATTTCTTTCTTTCCTACAGCACAACCCCTACTGCCAATTCCAAACCCAAAACTATTCCCAATGATCCCTCTCAATTCCCTGATGTGCTCTTTCTGAGCCTTCGAGAGATCTCCCCATACTCACGAAAAGAATCTATCTTCGTCCAGCGAAGAAGATGAGGGCCCAGTCGACGTCCGCGACGATGAGTATAGGATGCGGGAAACGTATAGCCTTCCAGCTATCACGTCGGGTCACCATTTATGGTGGTTTGACATTTGAAATGAGACACAGGGACTGTCTCTGAGAAAATGCCAACCCTGAGAGAACTCAGGTAGCAGTATTTATTGAGAAAAACACAAGCAAAATATACAGTATGCATATTCAGAAAACAATGACCTCAACAGGAGATTACTTCACCAGCATGAGAACACACAATCTTGGAAAGTCCCAGATGTTACCTTGCTAGGATGAGATCATGCAGCCACGGAAAGTCTCATGGGAAAGTTTGGAAAGTCCCATGAGAAAGCACAACTGTGTATCTTGTACCTTGAACTTTCACCCATTTTCCTATTCCTTCTAAACTGGCAGAATCAAAACAGAATGAGGCACTCTGAGCAAAGATACTCCTACCCCCACCAAGAATGCCCACATCTCCTAGACTTACTGCTAGTTATACAAAGGCCTTACAGAAAATGATAAAATGATTAATAAAATATATTACCACAGTTTTCTTCTCTTTCCTTCCCTGAAGCTGATATTTTCTTTAGGAGCTTGTTTCAAATGAGTTGGAGGCATTTCTTCCCTGAGGTATATCAATCGATAGGCTGTTCTAGAAGAGGAGCAAAATGTTGAACAAGTAGATCAGAGTGTTATGAATTTGTTTATAACAAATGGCTTTCCAGTGAATCAAGTTTGCTTCCTGGGGTTTCACTATATACTGTGTAGGACAGAGGCAATCTTTTCTTCTCAACAGACAAGGGAGCTATCTTCTTTTTTTCTTTTCCTTCCCCAGAAGCATTCTTATTAATTTCAGAGTAAAACTGTCCCAATTTCTCTCAAACTGTGCATTAAGCGAGAGGGATAAGTATTAGAAATACGGCAATATCAAATTCCCAGTGACTATAAACAATGTCATCCCAGGGGAGAATGAGAAGGTTGGCCGAAATGCATTCCACTCAATGAATGCCAATTTAAATTCAACCAGTTACCAGAACTGTCTTTTGTATACAAAGACGTGTTCAAGTTCCTGCTGTTGCAAGACCGTTCAAGCGTAGAATAAGTAGCATTCCAAAGAGACAAACCTTCTGTCTCAGCTGATGTTTAACAAGCTGTTTTCTTGCTGTGATGGGCTCTCGGGGCATGGGAGAGTTTGCTAGAAGATGTAGGTGCTGAAGTTTGCAGCTTGACAATCAGAGCAAACTTTGTGGAAAGGCATGGATTGGTTTGAGATTGGACTTTGTTGTTATTTTTTACCCCAGCCCATCCATGAAATAGACAGTCTATTTTATAAACCTAGCATCTGTCTTACAGTGACTAACATTTAAGGTGCCGTTTGTCCTCCAACTTTGATCTATACTAATCTTGGACAAAGCGAAGTTTGCTAGTGCTTTTGACAGTTTCCCAAAATAAATCGCTATGAACAAATCTAAATTGTGGATTCATATGGAATCCATCTGAACAATATTACCCAGGCACACTTCTATATGTGCTTCCCTTTGTTCTCCTCCCCTTCACTACAACTGTAGTCTCAAATTTGTTGAAGAGATTCCCCATGGATCTAAAAAAAACATAGGATTAAATGCCTATTCATCCATGTTAGTCCATTACTTTTCTCTAATCTATCTATCAAATCATAAAGAGGAAAATATTGGGGTGGAGATATAAAAAGAGATCCTTGTCTATACTCTTTTAATTTATAGATTAATAATAGTCCCTTGGTTTTCAACAGTTTTCTCTAACCATGCTTGAGTCAGTCCAAATAATGTGTGTGTGTGTGTGTGTGTGTGTGTGTGTGTGTGTGTGTGTGTGTATATATACCTAAGTGTGTAAGATTCTTTAAATTTGATTATTATGAAACTGATAACTATAAAGTTGTATTTGGGGTTTTGTTTAAGTGTTGGGTTTTACTTAAGCATATAAATCTAAGTAATAGAATTTACTCATTTCATGCAAAATTGACATCTCCAGTTAAGGCTCTCACAAAAGAGGATATCATTGTCTGAGAATTTGGGGAAATTGATTAATTGAAGTAGAACAGTCTTTTTCCACCTGACATTGGAAGTGTTGAACAAAAAATATTCCAGCATATAAAAACTATATCTTTTCATACATGAGACCAACAATTGTGCTTCAAGAAGTTCTGAAACTGTTCACTTGTAACTTGAAATGAAAAATAAATTTGCCTCATTGTCCCTGAGATGAAGCCTTTCTTATTGCCTTTCACTGATCTTTCCTCACAAGCATACTCAGTTCCTTCAATTGCTCTTCATAGGAGCTGGGTTTCCAAGCTTCTAACTATCTTAGTTCTACAAGGGATACATGCAGTTTGACAAATTTATATCTAATTATCTTTTTTTTAAAAAAAGATCCTTATTTTAAATAGAAAATAAAATGATATACTTTTATGTCTATTCTGAATTGTACTCAATTTTTATTGTTTAGTTTGTTATCTTTGAGCTAAAGCAACCAAATAGCACAGAGTATGCTGCCAACAGTTTATGAATGTCTGCTGGAAATTATGTGAAAGACCGATTTCAATCTTTTCCAGTAATGCCATTTTAAAATTAAGAATAGCTTCATTCTCACAGAAGTTCTGAATTATATTAGCTGTCCTACATGAATCATAATACTGTATATGCTGGAAGATAATTTTTGTCTTTTCTTCAAGATTCTTAATTGCAGTTGAATTTAATTTTTAAATGTTCACGTTCAACTGGAAATATTGATTGATCTTTTATTTCTGGTCATTTTTCCCTACTGCAAGCCCATTTATATCTTGGCAACGAAAACAGATGATGCTTATTTATTTATTTAAAATCTTGCAGAATGTCCAGTTCTTGGACTAATCAGAACTGGCCACAGGATGTCACTATTACTCTACAAACATATAGCAAGAGCTATGTTTGTTTATCAAAGGACAATTCCTAATGTTTTATATAACGATCTTTGGACTTGGAATATTTTGTAAAAGATCTGTTGAACTAATGAGATCTCTGAAAGACAAAAATGATTATCTTGCTAAATATCTTGTCAATAGAAGGATACCGGTGGAATATATTTCCTATTCAGTGTCTGAGGTACACAGGAAGCAACAATATGGGATTGACTTCTCTCTTTGTGTTTGTTTGTATGACTATCTGATGACTCTGACAAACAGAGGCTGCAGCTAGGAATGTGAAAGTCATTCTTAATCCCACTTCTATGAATGTTGTAGGATTTTTATGTACTATCAGATTGTTTGTTGCTCTTCATAGCTCCCTTTAATCTATAATCACAGCTCCCTTTAATCTATGTAGATTTATAGGCAATATTCTCTAAGGCAGGGTGGTCAAACTCCCAGCCTGAAAGTCAGATGCGTTATGCGTTGGCCACACCCACACCCGGTTTAGCGAAGGGGGGGAAAGTCCCAATACGTCATGTGACACTGCTGTGACAACATGAGTTTGACACCCCTGCTCTAAGGTAAGTCTTTTATTTCATCTTTTAAAACACAATACTACTATGTTTACTATTTTTTTCTACACATCTTTCTCACATGTATATACTTTAGGGAATTTTTGAACAAAGGAGGACTCATAGTAGTGGGCTGTATTTGTTTCTCACTATTTGTGCTGCAAAAGAGTTCCATGTTGGTGTACTGCACCAGTTAACCCCCATAAAATCCATGGCAGATTTGTTTGGAGTGCTACCTACAAAAGGCTGCTCATTGAATTCCCTACCACCTCATCTCTCAACACTGATGAGTACAGCATGCATATATTAATCGTTCTCCTGCTGAATTCCGCATTGAGAACAAGCCATAATGGCAATATGAAACCATGAAGGTTGTATGAAGGTTAATTGTATAGAAAACAATACTGGAAAGTCAACATGACGTATTCTAAATTATTATTCACCTTGTTGCACTCCAGCTTATCTTTAGTAGTCCCAATCAACAAGTTCAATACAAGAAATGATAGGAATTGTAGATTTCAACATTTGAAAAGAAACGTTTCATTGGTCCTGTACAGTCAGGTCCACAGCCTGCTTCCTATAACTCCTACTTAGACTCGTTGTCTAGACTTGTAGAAGTTGAAAGTTGAAATTTGGGTAGAATAGATGAACTTTTTTATTTATTTATTTCTTTGATTTGATTTGTCAATCGCTTACAAAATAATAGGTATAAGTATATACATAGTTATGAATACATGAAATGGGTACATATAAGAAAAATAAAAGAAACAATAGGACAGGGATGGTAGGCACGTTGGTGTGCTTATGCACGCCCCCTACAAACCTCTTAGGAAAGGGGTGAGGTCAATAGTAGACAGTCTAAGGTTAAAGTTTTTGGGGTGTGGGGAAAAAACCAGGCAGAGTGTTCCAGACATTGACCACTCTGTTGCTGAAGTCGTATTTCCTGCAATCCAGTTTGGTGCGGTTTACCTTGAGTTTGTATCTATTGTGTGCTCTTGTGTTGTTATGGTTGAAGCTGAAATATTCATTGACAGGTAAGTCATTGCAATGTATGATTTTATATACCATACTTAGATCAGACCGAAGACGGCGTAATTCAAGGTTTTCTAGGTCTAGAATTTCAAGTCTGGTGGCATTCTACAACGAGTAGAGGAGTGGAGAACTCTTCTTGTGAAATATTTCTGGACTTTCTCAACTGTGCTAATATCAGATACGTAATGTGGGTTCCAGACTGATGAGCTGTATTTGAGTATTGGTCTAGCAAATGTTTTGTATGCTCTAGTTAGTAGTGTAATATTACCAGAGAAAAAGCTACGTAGGATTACGTTAACAACTCTTAATGCCTTTTTGGGTATATAGTTACAGTGGGCTCTAGCACTTAGATCATTAGAGATGAATATTCCAAGGCCCTTTACAAAGCTTGGGTCATCAACAAGGTCTTGACTATTCACTTTGTACTTTATTTTCTGATTTTTTTTTGCCAATATGTAAGACAGAGCATTTATTTGTTGAGATTTGAAGTTGCCATTTGTTTGACCATTCTGATACATAGTCAAGATCTTTTTGAAGGGTAGCAGTATTGTCTGTGGAATTGAACAGCTTTACATCATCAACGAAGAGAATGCAGTTGCTCTTAATATGATCACAGATGTCATTTATGTAGAGTATGAAGAGAGTTGGTCCTAGAACACTGCCTTGGGGGACACTTGTCTATACTTTATTTCTCTCTTTTTAATCACAATGTCCCTATTGCAGCTCTTTTTTCAAACCCCTTTTAAAACTAATCTTATAATGATTCTCCTTTTTCTCAGGTTATTAGTTCAGCTTTGCAATTAAGAAATTGTCATCCTTGTTGGTGAAATTTCATTCTTTCTTGACTAATTCTGTTGAACAACTTAACTATTTTCAAATATCATAAACCATAACTTGGAAAGTTTAATGTTATTCATTCAGACATCTCACAAAGTTAACTCTAAAAATAAATTCATATGCTGAGTGACCATTAAGTTTTTACTTAGAACGTTAGAAAGTTCTTAGAAAGTATTTCAGTGAGAGTTGATTTATCATGCATTTGTCTCCATTATTTGACATGGCTGCAAACTTGAGTACATTTTCTTAGGCCGTATTTCCTTTGTTAGTGGCTATTCCTGCATTTGATAGCTTTGTTTAAAAGAATGTGCAGCCCAAATACAACTATGAAACTGAAGCAAACCATTTGAAGAGGGAGCTAAAGTGTGGGGTACATCTCCATATAGTTTCTGAACAGCAGGCTGATCAGATGTGTCACACATTAGTCTACAGTAAGTCTCAACTATGACAGTTGGCATCTATTTAGATAATAATCATTCTAAATTTAGAACTATGTGTGTAAATTAGCACATGCAAGCTCTCTGCCGGTCCATGGCATGTGGGGTTCTTGGAGGGGGTGGTATTACTTTTTTGTTGATGTGAAAATAATCAGCCTGTGCTTATTATAAATGGCAAAACTAAATTCACCATACAACTGTAAATTAAACTCAACAAATTATATCGCTGCTCAACTAAGTTTATGACTTAATTGAATTCAGTATTATAACCTTCTAAATAAATTGACTATTTTATTAATAGAAAATAGAAAAATATCTGATTTTTACATTCTCAAATCACAGTAATTATTTTTCAGTATAGTAATACCACAACAAAATAACTATGTTTGTCAATATTTCACTATTCAAGTCAGAAAGCATGAACTATTTCCTTTGTACAATATTGTGCCTGAGAAAAGATGCAAAGATATATAAATTCTCTTTATGGTGTTCAAGATGCAAAGTCTTTTCCCACATGCAACTTGAATTGATACCACATGAGTTTGCCTAAAGAAGATTTGAAAGGTACTACTCTTTTTTTTAAAGAGGAGCTTCTTCTCCCATTCTTCTACAAGCCTAAATGAATTCTGTCTAAATTGCTCTCCAGATATGCAGGATTGATGGCACCAACTGTGCTTTTTAGCTTTTCCTGAAATAATAGTGTTTTAACTAGCATGGGGAAATTGAAACATATCCAATAATATAAGGTCTTCCTAGCTCCATTTGCTTCCTCATTTCTGATTTTGTTTAAATGAAACTTAAATGTTGCTGAACAATAAATAATTGGGCAACTTGGTTAAGAACTATAATCCAGCTAAATAAATTATTTTTGTATGTTTCAGAGATATATACATAATAGATAGATGTGAGAGGGAGGGAGGGAGAGAGAGATGTGTTACCACACATACACATACACACACACTAGTGATAGAACCCAGCTGAACCACCAGGCTCATATTTGGATAAGCAAATACCAGAAAATCCCTGAGTTGTAGGCTGCATGGGTAAATTTAAGGGGAAAAAACCCCAGAAAAAAGCAATGTCAACTAATGCTACTAAGAAAACTGCATGGCCAAAGAGTCACCAGGAATTGTTTGACTCCTCTAGGGCCTCTTATCTTGTAAGTTTTTGGTTTATGACTCTTCTGAGCCTGGTGCAGATGTATTGGGAATTCACAACGCAGCAGACTCATTTACCTAACATTTCTTTAAAGAACTTCTGAAACAATAATTGCCTGACATCAATGATTTGCTTCAAAATGGACCATTTGATAAAAGTCTGTTTAAGGTAAACAAGCAAAACACAAGCTTATAATTTATTAGTGTTCTTCTGAATCAGTGCTTTTCAAATTGATGTCCTTCCCATCATTCCCAGATAATTATCAAATTGGTCTACAAATATAGGAGTTATGATCTAACACAATTGGCCAGTAAGCATATTTCATTGTAGCAGTAAGTACAGATCTAAAAACCCACAGTAGTTCCAGGTCTATAAAGAATGGGTACAACCCTGAGCTATTATGGCAATATATTGTCACAATTTTTTTTCTATTTTTAAAGCAATTTTAAAATAGAAAGTACTCTAAGCTGTCATAGATCATCTCTGCATCAGAGGGAGGGAGAGAGGGAGGGAGGGAGGGAGGGGAAAAGCCATTGATACTATCTGTAAAATAAAATGGAGAGAAGGGAAAACTAGCAGGGAGGTCAGGAAAAAAGGCAAACCATTCATTCTGCTATGAAGATAGCCCATTGGGAGGGACTGAGTAATTCCCTTTTTATTTCTTTTAAATTCAGAGAAGCAACTATTGCTGTATACTGGGGGGGGGAGTGTTTGTACCCTCACCCAGTTGGAATGTTGGTTCAGGGCCTCCCAAACTCTTGCAGCACCAGCATCAGTTTGGGGAAAGCGGTTCTATTCTGTCCTTAAATCTTACTAAATTCCCATCTACTGTCTGACCATAGTTTCCTGCATTCATCATTGTACTCACATCAAGCAGCCTTGTAATACATTCACTGGGTTGTTGTTTTTTTTAAAAAAAACTGCTTGTATCTCATTGTCAGTCCTCAGGAAATCACTGAGTTGTAAATAGAACGTATCTCCTGTTCTAAAAGAATCAGTATATAGCATATCTTCACTGCACATAACAGGACAAAGGCATTGAAAAAAAAATGCTTCATGAAGAAGTCATCAGTGGTTTCATCTGACATGCATGAGAGGATGCTATGCTCTTTCCTGTACCAATGTGCCATAGAGATTTGCATACTAAAGACACTAGAGAGGTTAAATGCCATAGAAATAATTTTACTATTTATCCACTAGATGGTACCCTCTCCTTACGATTTCTTTCATTTAACTGGGATTGGAACATTTATCTTAAGGTCAATTATTAATTTCATATTTTCTATTTACTGGTCTAAAGACACACAGATATCACTTGTCCTTCTTCCTCTTTCTTTCTAAGAAAGAAGGAAATGTCCTGCTTCAGTCCTATTTTATTATCCTGTTCTGAAAATATGCCTTATAAGTTTTGGTCATCTTGAACAGTTTTCTAAATTGATTTATTCTTCTTGTTTTCCAGCGTATACCTTTGAGAGTAACACAATAGTAATAACATTGAATTCAGTGGTCCTTTAATTATTAGAAATGTTAGAAGCATTTTTTTAAAAAAACCTATAGCCTCTGTCTCTGTCTCAGTCTCTCTATCAACCTCTGTCACAATGTACCAAAACAATTCAAATGTGGTAGGAAAATAAAAAGATTTGCCAGGAGATTGATCAAAAGCAATCATCTTTGCACATTTTCTCATATTTAGAAGGAAAATCTGAGTCAAACAGTTTTACAATATTTGGTATAAGCAGCTAAAAGCTTATTTGGATATTGGGGTTGGGATTCTTTAATAAAATAGATTGCTATGGAGAGAGAGAAAAATGAATGCCAAGGCTAAGGAACAATTGACCTTAATGTCTTTTTCTAACCTGATTATGTGCCATCAAGTCAGTGTCAACTCTTAACAACCACATAGCTTTTCTCTGTGACAATTTGTCCCTAACCTATCTTTTAGATCTTGCTATGGTGCACCCATAACTATAGTAACTGAATCCATCCAACCTGCTGTTGGTCTTCTTCTGTTTCCTTTCATTTTTTCCAGCATTAGAGCTTCATATATGGAATTAGGCTTTCATATAAGACCCAATTCTCAAATTAAATAAGTAGATAATATGAACCTAGTCATTAGTACTCGGAGTGAGAATTCTTGATTGATTTGATAACCCGTTTGTTTGTTTGTTTGTTTGTTTGTTTTCTTGGCTGCCCCCAGTATTCTGAAATGTCTTCTCCAACACCAAAGTTTGAAAGTATCTGTTAGAATATAGCACAGTATCAATGCTTTTCCTACCCTCTTCTTCAAAGTCCATTTTTTGCTTCTATAGAATGCCACAGGGAATTCCATTGCTTGCATTATTCTGATATTTGTATGTATATAGACACATCCTGGTATCCGAGTATCTTTTTCAAGACCCTCATTGCTCCTCTACCATACCTCTGACCAGTGGTGGGATTCAAAAAAAATTACTATCGGTTCTGTGGGCATGGCTTGGTCGGCGTAGAATGACTTGGTGAGTGTGGCTTGGTGGGCATGGCAGGAGAAGGATACTGCCAAATCTCCATTCCCATGCCACTCCAGGGGAAGGATACTACAAAATCTCCATTCCCTCCCCACTTCTGGGAGAAGGTTACTGCAAAATCCCCATTCCCTCCCCACTCTTGGGGGAAGAATACTGTAAAATCCCCATTCCCTCCCCACCCTGCTAACCTGGTTTCCAGCTCCGTTCTCCTGTGCAGGGCAACAAAAGAAGACCAGACGATCTTCTTTTGGGACTCGGGAGGCAGAGAATAGATGGGGGTGGGGCCAGTCAGAGGTGGTATTTGCCAGTTCTCTGAACTATTCAAAATTTCCGCTATCGGTTGTCCAGAACTGGTAAGAACCTGCTGAATATCACCTCTGTCTCTGACATATTTCCTAACTGCTTGTTCTTCTACTGTTGATGATTGATCCTAAAAGGTGGAAACTATCTACTACTTCAATATCTTATCAATTCCAAGGCTGGTTGTTATACCCATGTCATTAATTTGATCTTTTTATATTTAATTTTATCCATTTTTTTCACTATGCTCCTTGACTTTTATTGTTAGAACGTGCAGATCTTCTGCATTTTCAGCTATTAGAATAGTGTCATTATCATAGTCCAAGTCACTGACATTTATTCCTCAAGTTTTAAAACCATTCTCATCTTCTTCCAATCCAGCTTCCCTTAATTCAGAATATAAATTGAATAAATAAAGGGAGAGGATACAGCCTTGTTACACTCAGTTGCCAAACCGGAGTCAGTTTGTTTTCCAATGTTCTATCCTTGCTGTGGCTTTCAGATGTGCATATAGTTTTCTCATGAGGACAATGAAATGTTCTGGGATTCTCATTTTTCTAAACATTTTCCACAGCTTGACATGATGAACACAATCAACACACTTTATATAATAAATGAAGTACATAATGACTTCTTTGGGGTATTATTTGGCTTTCTCAATTATCCAGCATGTATCAGAAATAGTTTCTCGTGTTCTTCAGCTTTTCTAAAGCCAGCTTGAACATCTGGTATCTCCTTTTCCATGTGGGGCTCTAATCTGCATTGGATAATCCTAAACAATATTTTGCTAATAAGTGAAATTATTATGAATATATTGTATGAGAGTTTGCCCAGTTAATTGTCCTTTTTTTGGTATTAGAATGCAGATTGACCTCTTCCAATCTATTGGCTGAGGCATGGTGGAGAAGGTCCATATTCCAGCACTTCAAGCCCTACTCGCATATGATAGATGAGCTCCCATCACTTGCCTCAGCTCCTGCCGACCTAATAGTTTGAAACCATGCAAAAGCAAGTAGATAAATATGTATCACTTCAGTGGGAAGGTAATAGCATTCTATCTTTTGCTGCATGCTCTGTGCTGCAGCATGGTGTCATTCAGGCCACTTGACCGTGGAAATGTTTTCAGACTGTGCTGGCTCAATGGCCTGGAAATTGAGATGACACCACCTCCTAAAATCAGCTACAGCTAGCAGAGTAAAATCCACATGGACTCCTTTACCTTAAAATACTGGCCATTTTGTCATTCTCCAGTTTTATTGGCATAGCTTGGCTAGAACCTTTACTGATTCTTCTTCTATTGCTTGGCATATTTCTGTGGGTTTTCCACCAGTTCTTATAGCATTCTGACTTGATAATGATCAGAATGCTGATCAACTTCATCTTCTAGTACTAGAGTTCTTATAAGTAGGGAATATGATCTACGGTATCTTGGATGTTAGAATCTTTGCTGTATTGTAAAAAAAGATGGAAGGAATAGATTTCAGTATGTTCCTTCCATCTTTTTTAAATCTCTTTTGCATCAATTATTATCTGTCCATTGGCATTCTTTAATGCCAGGATTGGTATTCAGGATTGGAAATTCAGGATTGGTAATTCCATGTTTGGGAATCTTTTGAAAGACTTTCATTGTTATTCTAATATTTAATATAAGATGGAACCTTTATAAACTAAACTGGGGGTTGTTGTTTTGTTTTGTTCGGCTTTTAAAAAGATTAAATAAAAAGATAAAGAACCTGTGCAACATTTTGTCTTGAATTTTACAGAGCACCAAAAAGAAAAGAAAAAGAAAAAAAAACTCTTCAATCATTTCAATATCTAATTTGGGTGATACATGGTTGTTAATTGAATATTTAGGAAAGTTATTAAAAACACTCATTCTATCCTGCATATGCCATCCTTGTATTATTATACTAAGGGGACCAAAGCTTGCTAATGTAACACAAAAGCTCTTCAGACTTCTAACTGAGGTACATTTTTTCTTTGCACATCTCACAGAATGCTGTTGAAATGAACAATAGGTGCAATATTTATTTTTATTTTATTTATTTATTTTGTCAAGCATGCATTTGATAATATATATAAGTATAAAAATGATTATTAATACGTGAAATAGATATGAATACAAGGGAACATTAAGACAGGAACGGTAGTCACGTAGGTGTGCTAATGCACGCCCCTTACAGACCTCTTAGGAATGGGGTGAGATCAACAGTAGACAGCCTGATGTTAAAGTGTTTGCGGTTAGTGGAAGAAACCACAGAGTCAGGTAGATATATTCATTACGGAATTGTTTCATTTAAATATGGGCTTAGTCAATTTGCATGGATCTAAACCAGAACTGCACTGTGTCATTATCTCAATCATGATTTTTGCCAAAAGCTACAGACACTCTTGATACTAAAAGCTGTTCTGCTTTTCATTGCATAGACCCATAGAGCATATAGTGAAGTTTAGATGTGCAATAGTATCATGGGATAATTAATGCAAGCAACACTTTTCTGTAAATGTTTTCATGTATTAAACAAACAGCGCTATGAAGTGAGAAAATATTGAAGCAAACTTTCATTAACATAAAAAGGTATGTGTAAATTGGAAATAAATTAATATTTCTGCATGTGCTGGAAAGAGTTTTATAATTAGTAGCTGAAGTATTCTTGCTTGGCACTTTACCTTTTATTAACTGGTTAATTAGTTAATAAAAATTAACATAAAATTATGATATTACAAAGAAGTAGTACTTAGAGGAAACAATTTCTCAAGAATGAATGGAAGTACTTGGTCTTGGAGGACTTCACGCCATGGAATTTATTTATTTCATATTTATTTAGTCACCCGCCTTATAGCAATTATTCCAGGCTACAAAAATTAAAGCCAGCAAGCAAAATGAACAAACCCAAAAATAAATGTCTAAGTTCATAGAAATCATCCCCATTACAGAAAAGAAGAATAAACTCAATCAGCAGAATTCATTCAACCTTCTGGCCCAAATGCCAGGGTTTTAATGCTTTATCTAAGCAGGCTAACAGGGTCAGGACCAGTGGTGGGATTCAAATTTTTTTACTACCAGTTCTGTGCGCATGGCTTGAAGGTTGTGGCAAGGGAAGGATACTGTAAAATCTCCATTCAGAGGTGGTATTTATCGGTTCTCCAAACTACTCAAAATTTCCGCTACCAGTTCTTCAGAACTCGTCAAAACCTGCTGAATACCATCTCTGGTCAGGACCATCCAGATTTCTGAAGAGATGCTAATCCACAGGGCAGATTCTACTGGAGAAAAGACATTATTCCTGGGTGCAGCAAGATGATATTGCTTAATGCAGGGGTCCCCAAAGTTGGCAACTTTAAGATTTGTGGACTTCAACTCCCAGAATTCTCCAGCCAGTTATGCTGGCTGGAGAATCCTGGGAGTTGAAGTCCATAAGTCTTAAAGTTGCCAACTTTGGAGATCTCTGGCTTAATGGAAGGGACTTACAGCATCCCTTGTCAGTTCTGGTGTTACAAGCAAAGAACATCAGGACAAGCAGTTCCTGTCTAGTACTCTGCCTCTTGGTACTAGAAGATGAAGTTGATCAGCATACTGATTATTACCAAACAGCCAGCCCTGCCTATGTAGGGCTTTATAGTTGATAACCAGCCTCTTGAATTGTACCAGATGTCTACTGGAAACCAGTGCAAACTGCATAGTAGCAGTGTTCAATGACTACACCAGTTCTAACTGGAAAAGGCAGTATACAGAATTGTTCCTCATATATGACACTCCTCCTTCCTGTTTCTTTTCACCATTGTTGTTATTTTTGATATTTGTACAAATCTTCTTCCATTCATAATAAATCAGAATCTTACACGGTGCCTCTTAGATGAGATTTACACTGAGGGACCACAGAACTGCACCCTAAATGCATAATCTCTGCTATTTTTCTTAACTCTGATTCCTAGTTTCCCAAACCTAAAAATGAAAATGTCATTATAGAGAGCTTTGATATAGATATTTCAGTAGTCTTGGGCCCCATCCATGTCAGAAACATTCATTTAGTAGACATTGTAACATTGGGATAGTAAGATATTGTTATAAATATTATGTCTGTGGAAATTTTCCAATGTAATAATTATTTGAAATAAAATTGAACTGTGTTCAAAATACAAAATATTATTATAACCAACATATATTTGGCATTTCAATATATGGAAGAATCTATACAGATTATATTTGCTTGTGTGTGTGTGTGTATTCCAACTTCACATTATATGACACATGTGTATATTAGATGTATTATCATTTTAAGAATGTTGGCACGTATTTTATTATTGATGTTCTAGAACAGGGTGTCAAATTTGTGGCGTCACGTCATCACATGACATATCGTGACTTTTTTCCCTTTTGCTAAACTGGGAGTGGGTGTGGCCAGCACATGATGCATTCGGGCTGTGGGCCAAGAGTTTGACACGTCTGTTCCAGAACATTTTGAAGAAACAGTGCTTGTTTATGCATGTTCTTTCTTTAACATTCTATATAGTAAATTGAATAATCTAGTTTGCTGGTTTTGTATCTTTAGAATAAATGCCCTTTGAGGGAGATGGGCAGTTCAGAAACATGAATAAATGAATAAAATGACAATTTGAAGTGGTACAATCTAGAATTAAAAGCATCACATTAATCTGGTAATCTTGAATTTTTGCATAGTTCTCATTCTTTTCAATCATTTTTTTCAGACATTTCTATAGACCAAATAAAAAGTCTCTCTAAACACAGTGATAGGTAAAAGTTGGGGGTCCTAAAATTAAATAAATAGATAAATAAAATAAAATAAGTCACCCCAAACTATCTTTAATGCAGAAAATGCAGAAAATGCAAAATTAATCAATTCCTGATTACATAAAAGGGTCAGTGGCAGTCCAGTGCAGCTAAATAGTGAAAACTAATTAAATTCCACCTTTCTAACACATTTCAGAAAAATACAGGAAACAAGTTAATTCCACATTTAATGAAGAGTATTACTTCTTTGTGTCAATTAACACCTGGTGCTCACTTCCTTTTTAATCCAATTGCAAAAATACTTCGGTTTACTAAGAATTATCCTGGGACATTGTCACTCTAAGACAGATTTGGAGACAAGCAAGATAAAGATGTCCATGATAAAATAATTGGAGACTTGCATTCTGAGAAAAATAAAAACTAATTCTTGGGAGAAAAATAAAAAAATTAAAAAGTAAAAAGAAGAGCCTCCACTTTCTAAATTGTACTTCTAGTCAGCTCCAGGTGGAACCTCAATAATTTGGCCAAAACACCAATTGTAGGAAATAGGCTGCTTTTATGTGAAGCTGGCACCCTTCTTTACTTTGAGGCAACAAGCAGACCAGTCTGGGTCCCTAGCCTAGTAAAAGAAGGGTGTTGTCAGATCCCCTTGGCTGTGCAAATCCTGATAGTATTAGAGAATAAAACAAATAGTAACTTGATCTAAGGCTGTTTTTTTTCAAAGCTGCTAGAATGAAATAAGTGTGTGTAAATTATCTTTTCATATCCCTTTCCATTTGTCATGTTGGTTGTTGAATCTTAATAAAACACAGGGCTGTGAGTGACTGAGCCATCTTGAAAAACAAAGGCTGCATAAATGGAAATGGAACAACATGAAGATTATGGCCTATAAGTTGTTCTGTCTTACACAGGCTTCCACTTGGAAAGTTTATACGTCGTAATAAATGGAGGCATTGGTGCGTCGAGGGGATTCAGCGGTTCTGACCAGTTCTTAGTGAGAACCGGCAAATACCACCTCTGACTGGAGATTTTACAGGATCCTTCCCCTGCCACGCCCACAGAACCGGTAGTAAAAAGAATCCCATCACTGATGCAGATATTCTTATTTTTCTGATATAACACCTGAAGATGAACTCTAAACCCAACCCAAATCAAACTCTATGTTAGCCTTGTTCTTCTGCAATTCCTGCTGATATGGAATCAGAAGAACATAATCATAGCCCTGTGGAATTAGGCTGAGGCCCGTACTAATTTTATTTCTCACAGTGGCCAACAAGATGTTTCTGTGCTTCACACAAGGAGAAGATGTAGAGGTAGCCCTCTCCTGCTATTCTTCCCCCTGCACGTGGTATTTGAAGTTGTTGATGTCTCACAGTCACAAAGAACACTGTGTTGTCAAGACCAATAGTATTTGGCAGGCTTGCCCTCCATGAATATATAAAGCCATCCAGTTAGTGGATACCACTCAGGGGTGAGATTCTATTGGTTCGCACCGGTTCAGTAGAACTGGTTGTTATGATTCCCCATAGTTTGGAGAACTGGTAAAATGGGCCCCTGGCTGGCCCTGTTCCTCTCCACCTGGTCCTCCGTTCCCTGCCCAGTCAGTCCTTATCGCGCATGTGTGACATTGCACATGCGTGACAATCACTGATGGCATTCTCCCCCTGCCCACCCTGCTCTGCCCCACCCAGTCACTCCTCATAGTGCATGTGCACTACATCACTTCCCGCCTTTTCCTGCCCACTGCCATCACTGGCTTGCAGCAGCAGTGCCAGCCAGCAAGCCAGCCATCGCTGCCTGCCTTCCACTGCCCTGCCTGATCTGGGTGAGTGAGGGCTCTGCAAGCCCCGGTCATTGCCAGCCGCCCTTGCCCACCTGTCCTCACCCACCCAGACTTGCCCAGCCTGCCTCCCCAGGCCTACCTGTCTCACCTGGATGGACTGCCTCCCACAGCCACTGTTGCTGAAGATGCAGATTGATAAGAGAGACCTCCAAGCAAGCCGTGGTTGCCTACCTGCCACCACTGCTAGCCCCAGTTGAGTCCCAACAACTCCCAGACTGCCAATCTGCCCTTGCCAATGCTGCCTGCCTCACCTGGCAACCATCTTCATCCTGTGGCCCACTGCACCATTGCTGCCTGGCTTTCCACCACTGATTGGTGAGTGAGGAGGCAAGCAAGCCCTGCTAATCACCTACTTCCTCCTGCCACTGCCAGTAGACCTGGTCGAATGCCAACTCCTGGGCTGCCCAGCCACCCTCGCTACCTGCCTCGCCCATCCACCATCCCTAGTCGCCATCTTTGCTCGGCCGCCATCTTCTCCTGCCCCCGGCCCACCACACCATTGTTGCTGCCTGGCCTTCCACCACCGATTGATGAGTGAAGAGGCAAGCAGCAAGCCCTGCCAGTGGCTTACCTCCTCCTCCTGCTGCCGCCACTAGCCCCAATCAAGTGCCAATTCCCGGGCTGCCCAGCTGTCCTCTCCACAGCAAGCTTCAAAGTCTAGTCCTGATCTAGAATCCTGGCATAGCTGGCCAGCCAACTTGCCTGCCTAATTTTTGGTAAGAGGCTGTTTTTATTTCTATGTATGTATGTATGTATTTATTTATTTATTTATTTATTTATTTATTTATTTATTTATTTAGTATTTGTTTTGTTTTTGTTAATCATAAAAACAGAATAGACACTAAAAACATAAATAAATGCATAAATTTTTTTGTTACACTACTGTTATTGTTACATGTTGACAAGCAGAAGTATCAACATGTAACAATAATAGTAAAATAATTTTTATTTATGTATTCGTTTATATTTTTAGTATCTGTTTATCCCACTCCTGATATCACTGTATCATGTGTTGATGAATTTTACAAATAAATTATGTAAGTGCAGAGTCTCAACTCATGAAATAACACTCATTAACATGAGCCTTTATATCATTTTAGAATAATGCTATATTCTTAGATTGATATGTAACATAAATCCATAGAGAATACAGATTCATTCTATGTCTTTTATCCTCAGACTCCGGATTGTTTTAAGATGCTGTGAAGCTCAGCTGTAGAGCCTGTAGAATATTCATTTCAAACATGCACACACACACACACACACACACACACACACACACACAAAATCACACAGCATTTTCTTCTTGCTGCTTATCCTGTTGAGTATTTTTTTCCTTCGTTGATTTTTATCCACCCAAATCGACAGCCCAGTAATTAGAGGCGTGTGTGAAAATCTGAAATATTGAAATAACTCAGCAATATATTCTAAGAGATTAGTTTAGCTGCTTTGAAGAGAAAATATTGATCCTCTTGATCATTTTGAATACTGATTTATACTTTGAATGGAGCCCCTTCAAATGAAGGGCAAAGCTTTTAGAAAGATGTTTAAAATATAGCCATGGCAATCCTATTTGTTCTAATGATGCTATTATTTAACATTAGTAAATAACTCCAAATGTCTTCACAAGATATCTTCATTACTAATTGCATTATTAATGGTTACCAAGTGTCATTTATGGACGGCTACAAAGATACTTAAAATGCAAGAATTCTCCTAGGTGTGTCTCACTGAGTTTTATAGACCTCATCTTTATGCAATGCTATTGATTTTTTTTCTCACGTCTTCATTGTGTTCTATTTTAGATGTTCACTTAAATTATTCCAAGCTTCCAAGAAAAATACAGCGATAAGTTACTTCTCATCAGACTTTTTAATGTGCCCTAGGTTATGGTTCACTACAATAATTTCATGATATTTGGATGACAATATCCTACATTAGTTATGTCCTCTTCTACCGGGGATAATTCATTCAGAAAAGTTGAAAAGCAGTTCACCAAAGGAATGTACATTGTATAGCTACATCTTTCCTTTCCGATAGAATAATATAACAATTATGGGCTTTATAAAAGAACAAAGAAATTTGCTTTGGCTCTTTGTGCGTGTAGAGTATCACTCCCCTTAACAGCTAATCTGGGACTAAAAAGCTGAAGAACAGAAAATAGTGATGCTGGTGCCAACTATCAGTGAAAAGAACAAGAGCCATGAATTAGCATTCAAACCTGATTTCAGGAAGGGAAAATCAGCTGATATTGTACTGAGCTTGCCTTCTTGTAAGATAGGGAAACACCTATATTATCCTAGAAGAACCCCCACACACAAAAACCTACAGAGTATCTGGATTACTTTGAAACCAGTGGTGGTATTTTACTGGGTTCAGCCCGGTAGCAGCGATGAGCAGCGGAGAACGAACCAGTTCTGTCTGCCACTCTGCTGTTGGGCCTACCTGCCTGCCCGGGCTCCCATACTCACCTTTATCCTCTAAATTTGAAGTGCAACTGCTTTGCACGGCATAGAAGAGTGCTGCGCGGCAGCTGATGAAGCGACCGGGATCGTGCAGGCTTGCAGGAGGTGAGTTAGAATGCCTCTGCGCCTGCGCAAAGTGCATCTTTGGAATGCACGTGGACACAAAGTGTGTACACGTGCGCAAAGCGTGCCCACCAAGCCACGCCCACTGAACCGGTAGTAAAATTATTTGAACCCCACCACTGAAGCTCTAATCTAAACAATAAAAGAAACAAAGTTGTACCTGCTATAGAAATACAAAACATCTGTCCATTCATTCACAAGTACCATAACGTCTAAGAGATTGAGCAGAGAACAGCCCTACTAACATCCACTCATGAGTCACTGAATGGTGTATGGCAAACTTTTGGCAGGCAAGCATTTAAAAAGAATTAATTGTATAGAAGCAGTTCTGATATTTGCAAATAAGAACCAGTGGAAATGTAAATCATATGGGGGGAGGGGGAGGGAGGGAGAAAAGGCATGTCATTGATACAAACATAGGCAGACATTTTCAGAATCCTCAGGAAAGTATCAAGAGCAGATTTCCAAGACATAGCCCAAGTTGTTTATCAACAACCAGCCATTTCCTGCAGGTGATGAATGTTTCAATGCACTTAGAAGGTACCATGTTGGAGTTAATTATTTTATGCATGTCTACACACAACAGGAAGGTAAAAAAGAAAGATTGCTCCAGTTAGTAGTTTGGGTGCATATCATGCATGGAAGCTGGGGAATTCTGGGAGTTGAAATCCCTACATCTTAAATTTGTAAAATTTGAGAAACACTGCCATAATACTGTACATGTTTGGAAAAGGGTGGAGTGCTGCCCTCTGCTGGCTCTTGATAAACTTTTATCAAACTTCTGGTAAACTTTTGTCTTGATCAAAAACACTATGCCTATCCTGATTGATGGAAACAGCAAGTATGTGATTTGTTTGTTTATAGACAAAAAAATCCTCCCACTATTTGCATTTCATTTGTTCACCTATGGAAACTATAAATGGGATGTCAAATAAATACCATATTTGCCATTCAGTTAGCTTAAGGAGTTAGTTTAAAGCTAGCTTTAAGTATCTACATAACCAAATCCCAGTGAGTCCATCCTTCACTAATTTTCCAAAACAATTAATGCATTCCAACAATTAGAATGGGATGGCCTTAATATAGAACTAGAGAAATGGAAAAGCTTATGGGAAAGGAATTATAAATCAACCATGGCGATTTCTTACAAAGAAAATTTACATAAAATGTTTTACAGATGGCATACACCACCTGCTAGATTAGCTAAAATGTTTAAAAATAGGTCTAGCAAATGTTGGAAATGTAACCAAAATATGGGCATGTTTTATCATTGGTGGTTTGTGTCAAAGCAAAAATGTTGGGCAAAGATACACAGGTGGTTAGAAAAGGTGAGAGGAAAAGATGTAGATTTTAAACCTGAATTGTTTTTATTAGGTATAATATCAAAAAAACTTGATAAGTTTGTATTTAATATTACATGTCTTAACAGCAGCGAGGATTATTTTCGTACAATATTGGAAAAATGAAGATATATCACGAGATGAAGAAATAATCAAGAAGATACTAGACTGTACAGAAATGGATAGACTGACATTGAAAATGAAACAGAAAGAGGATGTAGAATATTATCAAACATGGAATTTATTTTACCAATGGTTGGAAAAAAGGGGTGGAGACTAAGAATGTAATTTGTATTGTTAAGCAAATGAAATATTCAAACAACACAATGTTTATTAAGCACTAAGAAATGTATTTAATAGAAAATCATTTTTTTTAAAAAAAGAATGGGATGACCTAATTCTGATAAAGTTCAAAAGACCATCTAGTGAAACTTCACCGAAGGCAATAGCCTTGCTCTGCATAGAGGTAAGAAAATATTTATTTTCATTTGCATGAAGCTTACTCAATTCCACATCTTCACCTAAGACACAAATTGAAATTTAGTTATTAAAATTTGCACTTAGTAAAGCAGCTGCACAAAAATGCATACATTCATGAAAAAATGTACAAAAATGCATTAGGGGAATTGTTTACAACTTTCCTAACCAAACAGTTTTTGCAAACAAAAATGTAAATGTGCCAAGAACTTTGTATCAAAATAAAGTTAAAAGGAGAGGGGAGGAGAGAGGGGGGGAGGGAAGGAGGGGGAGGGAGGGAGGGAGAGAGAGCGAGCAATCAAATGTGGAAGAGTCACAGAATTGAGATATTGAAATGAACATATGGATTCATCAGGGCCTAGCTGTAAAATATATCGGTTTATATTGAGAACAAGATTCTGCCTTTTTGAGTACCTTTGTTTTTGATACCAGATGTCTTCTAGGATGCATGAAACTCCATTCATTAATGGAAGTGCTATCTCCTTACACTTTATTTCATGTTCTTGTTTTCCAGACTCAAGATCTCAATGTTAGGGCACCTTCTGTACCTGTTTCTTTGCATGCTTGCAGATACCTGATTACTGACAAATTATAGCAATGTAACTCACATGCTCTTGTCCAACAAAATTTGCATTTTCTTGGGGCTATTAAACCAAGAGGTACTGATGATCTCTGAGAGCAGTAGCTCTGTTATCACATTCATGAACTCCTTCTGTAAATGGCAAGAACCTGGTTGTTAAGCAAGATTATTCAGGAGCCCAAACTTTAAGTTCGGCCTCTAAAATGAATCAGAGGCATATGGCTGTTTTGCTGTCGGTGGGTAATGATGCAGCCATGTCACAAACCCAGGTGTGAGTCTACATTTCTGCAGCTGTTCTGATGGGAATTGAATGCCCCAAACATCTGCTGGTGAGAATCAGAGACACCGTACACAGGCAACCTTTCAGGGATGTTATTTTGGGTTGGTTTGATTTTTTCTGTCCTTTCTGTTTTTACTTTGTTTCCAGATCATTTTCTCTATTTTTAAAACCTTCTGACGGAGGAATAAATGACTGTATTTGAGTCATTAATATAGAGTACAAAATCCCAGAAGTCTAGAATTATGGCTTTATCTGGCTGAGAAATGAGGATCATAGAAGCCTGATGTGATAGGGCACACTCTGTCATGCAAATAAATAGAAAGGAAATTCTAAAAATGAAGTCATTACTGTCAGTTGCATAAATATGTAAAACATGCTAATAATGCAGAAACGTTAGCCTATCTGGTAATTATATATTTAAAATATGGATCAGAGAAAGCTTTTTGAAGATTAGCTGTAGGAAAATATATCAGCCATTTTAAGGTCTCAAATCAAAGATGTTGGAGAATACATTATGAAATAATTAGTGGCCAAATGTGTGGGTAACAGAAGTATGTAAAAATAAATGTTTCTGCAGAGAAAAAAACAGGCAGAAGTGTATAATTTATTTTTAAATATTTTATGATTACAGGGATAGGATATTATTAGATGCGCCTTCTGAAATTGTATTTCAAAGCCTAAAATTGAACCAACAAAAATTTTAAAAGCTCTATGAAATAATTAGGAAGCATCATATAATGCTTCAGAAATCAGTTTATCTTTATTCTTTATATCTAGCAGTGACATTGATTTGCTTAATCTAGAGAATTAGTGTTAAGACATCTGCATGCAAAGTGAAGATCTGGCATGAGATTTATGACATAAATGGAAGAAATACAAAATGACTTATGACTTGGCAATAGCATTATTTTTCTCTAAATAAGAGAGTGAATAAAAAGCAAATACAATATATGAAATGTAAGTAATAGACAATATGTTATGGCTGCAATCATACTGTTATTTACACATATTTTTTGAGAGAAGAATTCAGCCGTGACTTCTCAATGTCCAGTATTTATGCAAAATTTCTTTGACTCTAAGACTTATTGGGGAAGTTTGTTTGTTTTTTAAATAAAACAAACAACCCTCTAGCCATCACAGAGAAAATGGTATCTACTATTTCAGTTTTATAACATCTTTCAGAGAAATCACAAAATGAGATCTCAAATGTAATTTGTTTCTGGTGTTACAATAGAGATAGGATATGCTTATAAAATGGTGGCCGGCCGCAGTGGTTGCCAAAGTGGTCTGAAGAGGTGAATCAGAATTATTTAAGTGATGTAAATTTCATGAATACAAAAAGATACACAGGATGCTCCACCTGCACCATTTCCCCAACATGTGTCTGCTTTCTCAATTAATCCTTTCCAAATAAAACATATCAATTTGCAACTTCTAAGATCTTTATTTATTAATTAATTTTTTTTAAATTAAATTTATATGTCACACATCTGGTCTAGAGGTGACTTGAGGTGGTTTACAACCCAATAAGAGCAACATGAAAACATTAAATAACATTAACATAACATTAAAAGCATAACATTAAAACATTAAATAATATTAACATTAAGATGACTTAAAAATTAAAGATGGCAAGGAAGGGAGCATGGTGATGAGGTGGGGTCTTATCTCAGTCCATTAATCTCTTTTCATTTAAAAACTATAAATACAGAATCTTTGAACCCTTTAAATCACCAATGTGTAATGTTTATTGCTCAAGAACAACATTTGGCCTTTGACTACAACATCAAGGACTAGCAGAACCGGGGGGAAAAGAATCAACTTTTCATGGCCACTGTCCCTATTCCATCTTCATCTGACAATATAGGGTGGTCATCCTTCTTACCTTTCCCCCTCTCCTCTCCACACACACTAAATATAGTTTGCAGTTCTGTGAATTTTCAGCTTCCCCAGAACCTGTTGTGTTCCTCTTGTACCATTTAAAAACATAAACTGTGTTAGACCCAATCTGAATCTGAGAAAGAGAAGAAATTATGAGGTGTTATGAGGGACATGCAGTAGATCCTGCAGACTTGGTTGTGGAGGTCATCTAATAAAGGAAAATACAACATTCAAGATTGCTCTATCCTGATCTCTAAATGGATAATACTAGCAGCATACAGGAATTGTCACAAGCTATGTTGTCTCATATGCCTACGGTCTGAAAGGAATGGATGCCGGCAATGCCATGTGAGTCTTCTGTTTTGGATTTTCGATCAGCAGCAATCATTTATATTGCTGTTCCTCCTTAATAAAATCCATCATGCACTCCAAAAGAGTAACTAGGACACTTAGTTTTTATTCTACATGCATCTCATTTGTCTTCAGCAGGTTCCTCCATAATCTCATCATTATTGTTATCACCCTCTGAGGATAGCTGACTTGCATTAATCAGCTAGGCCTCCCTCATCCCTCACTAGATTCTTTGCGGCTTTATGGTGCCCTTGGGCATCCTAACTTTACTTGAAAAATTAATAAACCTCCCTTCTCTTATCTTACCTTATTAATGTCTGTCTTTGTTACCCATTATGCTTGCATCTCATCAGTGACCATTTGAGAATGCCGGGGAGTGCTCAAGGATTGTGCCCTGGTGCGGCAACACACAAAAGCACCCTCCATAAATGCAAAGGAGGAAGTTCTGAGCCCAGCCTTCTGGTTTATAAGTGAAAATGGTTGCTGAGAAGAATGTAGGGGAGTTGTGAGGATTCCACTGAAGCCATTAAGTCTTAACAAGATCCCAGCTGCCATATTGCATTGTCACACCTCCTCACTCCGCATCCAGGCTCTCCTTCCTATTGACAAGTTTAGACTTGTTAGCCTTGCGGTGTTTCAAAATACAGATACACTAATCACCTGTGTTTGCACACAGTTTTTGTGGGCTGTTGGTCATGGTTTGTAGTTATCCTGGCTGTCTCCCTTGCTTATTTAAAAGTACAATCCAATTGAAAATAAAGATTTTGCAGGTTTGCTCATTTCACACAGAGAGAGCAGCTGGTAAGTGTCTTTTGCAATTCATCAGAGGCCTCCCCGACCACCTGCTCTTGGCATCCTGCAAACAGCTGGCTCTGTGTTTGTACCATAAGCTATTATCTTACTCAATAAATAATGAAATAAAGAATGAAAGCAGGACAGAGTCATTTCTTTGTAAATAAAATAAATTGATCGCCATCTATCTTTTCCCATCTAGGAAGATGCTATCAAGTTAAGAGTGTTCCCTGTTTACAGAATGTCTTACACTCACGCAGGCGCACATATCATATGGCTGGAGCAACTAGCATACTCAACTGTAGGGATTTTTTTTTCTAAAAATTGCTGCATTTTATGAAGACCATTGGGAGATTTTGTGGAACTTCAGCTAATGGGACCAGATGTCCCTCTATTGAGAAAGGGAATTATGTTTCCAAAGATTGTCCCACTTAACTTCTTCAAAATTGATTCCGTCCTTTAGTTCCTAACTCTAGAGGGTTTCAGAAAGTTAAGGAGGGAGCAGGATCCTATGTTGATGGATGGCAATGCTTTCTATAAGTTTAGGTTTTGGTTTTTAAACAAAAATCCTGATTTGATATACTCTTCCTCAACCCTCCAAATCTCTCACTGGCCATGTTGATAGGAGATGCAATTCAACATACAGTAGCTGAAAGACAAGTCAACAAAGACTGAGCTGTACACTAATACGAAGCATTTGAAACAGCTTCTAATTTAAACAAAGTCACTTTAATCTGGCAATGCATACCCTGCCATATATAATAGATATTTAAATCTGAAAATAATACAATATATGTATATAAACATGATACCGGAATTTTAGCAGGTGAACATGGGAAAGGAATATGCAGTGTTTCTATGCAGTCTTCGAAAGTAAACCTCAGATCTAGAAAGACTATGTAGAGCAGGGGTGTCAAACTCGTGTCGTCACGTTATCCGTCTTGTGACATATCACGACTTTTTCCCCCTTCGCTAAACTGGGGGTGGGCGTGGCCAGCTTGTGACGCATCCGGCCCGCAGGCTGCGAGTTTGACACCCCTGGTGGAAAGGATTGGAGAGAGATTTGCAAGGTTCTATTTCCGAAGGAAGTGTCATTCCTGGAGCTTTTCTCCACTGTTCTTGTAGTATTTTATTAATTCTTTAACTGATAGAAAACTGTGCCACTATAAAATCTGCTTTCTCCATTGTTAATCCCTGTCCTGCCTCTCTTTCAAGTCATTGTGTCATCTGGCTTCCCACAAAATAATGAGTAGCAAAAATCTCACATTTTGAAGCTGCTTTTGAGTGGTGTAGAACAGGGGTCTCCAACCTTGGCAACGTTAAGGCTTGTGGACTTCAACTCCCAGAATTCCTCAGCCAGCAAAGCTGGCTGAGGAATTCTGGGAGTTGAAGTCCACAAGCCTTAATGTTGCCAAGGTTGGAGACCCCTGGTGTAGAATAAAAAATAAACCTCTCTTTTTACGTCCCTGTAATCCCTTAATTTGGGACAGAATTGGGGATAAGGAAAGAAATACAACTTTAATATCCATACAGCTAATTTATAATTTACATCTTTCTCACTCATGGACTAGGACAAGGTCAAGGCAATATCACAGAAACACAACCCAAAAAAGATGTAACCAACACATATTTGTGGCATTTTTAGGTGCAAATGAGAAAAGCTCATAGATGGCCCAGTGATGGCTAACCTTTTCCACGTTGTGTGTCAAAAGTGTACGTGCGTGCGCATGTGCATGCACTCGTGTGCCTGCACCCATGATGCAATGCACCCACAACTACCCCTGCCCCTGAGCATGCATGTATGACCCCCCCACGCACTGCACACCTCTGCGCATGTGCACGCAACCCACCTGCACACCGCATGCCTCTGTGCATGCATGCTCATCTCCCACATGTGCAACTCCCGCCACGCATGCGCAGCAGATACCCGACAATCAGCTGGCTGGCAGGGGGCACTCATACATGCTCAGTGGGGCTCTTCTGGACGACCTCTTGCATACCGGCAGAAGTGGCTCTGCGTGCCACTTCTGGCATGCGTGCCATAGGTTCGCCATCATGGTCTGAGCCAGTTAGACTGTCTAGTACAACCACTATAATTAACTAATAAAAAGCTCCACAGCCAGTTCTGTATTAGTGATTCTTCTCAGTTGGGAGATTTGCTCTGGAATAGTGATCATTCTCTCCCAGCACGATTTTATCAACTGTGTAGGTCTATTTGGCTTCAGTCTGTGGCTCTCTCTCAATTATCTGGCTTGGCTGGGCAGATATTTGTATAGTCCAAGCAGGGAATGCAATTATACCCTTTCAAATTAGGACTACTGTACAAAGAAGTGGATTATCTTTTGGTTGATTTGGGCAGATCCACAGCATCCTACAGGTGACGGGAGTTTGGGCAGAATAAATGGGGGTGGGAAACAGCCTTTTGGAAGGACTTGGACTTTTTTCTCAATAAATTGAGTGGTTTGGGGAATTTTATGTCTGATTGAAATTGCCTCACATCAGATAAGAAATAAGCAATGTTCTCAGTCCCTTTGGACTGTATTTGTTTCTAAACACAGTTTTCTAAAAATACCTCTTCAAACACAGAGATTAATCACACTACTGTTTAACAAAGAATTTAGAGTATAATTTTCAAACTAAACAAATACACTCTTCAGACAATATCTACCAAGTTCAGAGGCACACGTGAGCCATAGCACTTCTAATGTTCCTATATTACTTAAATAAAAATCAATCCAGAGTTATAAAGATGTGTTGTGATAAATAGGTTTACACATTCAAAGACAGCTACACGGAGGAAGCTTCTCTAAGGAATCTAAGAAAATCTACTAATAGAAAAGTTCCATTCGCTCTCTTCTGTAGAAATTGAAAGTCTAATTGTATATTCTTCCTTTGTTATTACTTTCCATTAATTTCAGCTTAATGACAAATAACACTTCATTTGACTCTGAGATTATCCTCTCTGAGAATAAAAGCACACTTTATGCAGCAGAATAGCATGTAAAAGCTCTATGGCTGCTTTTGGTTTTACTGTTGGACAAGCAATCTCCAGCTTAACATGAACATAGCAGCCCATTTAAATACATGTTGCGTTCTTCGCACATTCTCAAACACACTCACAATCTGCTCCCTCCCAGTGATGTTGAACACTTACTGGCAGAAAGAGGTGAGCAATGAGTCTTCCTTCTTATTCCCAGCATCCACTGCAGATTAATGATTCTGCTATCATTAATGACACAGAATCTGTAACCTGGTCCCAATCTGAGAGCTGATTAGTAAGAAATTGGCTGGAAGAATCTGGTAACTTGGTTCCTGCAGTTAATGACAGCAGAAAATCAGTTATGTGCTTTCTGCTAGGCAGCTAATCATGCTGTTCAGCTGGCTACTGGGACAAGTAAGTGAATAGAGATCCACGAGATTCAAAGGGCTTCACCTTTTTTTTGCCAAAGGTCCTCTCAGACCTGAGTTAGATTGTCCCCTTTCCTTTGCATTCATCATGGAACCTTGGTTGAAGCTTCTAGAGTTCCAGAATGGGGAATAATGTTAACAGGGCATAACTGATTTTAATTACTTAAATTTGCATTTAAATTATATTCAATCAATCACTTCTTTGTCTTGAACCTTCCCAATTGTTCAACTTCTGCTATTGTTAATACTCTCATACTAAACCACTACAGTATTTGCTTATCACTGGGAGATGATTACAATATATGGACAGTAGCATAATAAAGGATGGATGAGGAAGATTAGCTGCAGATCACCTAGGATTTTCAACTCCCAATCTTTTAACAATAGCAACAATATCATGCCCCACCTTGCACCCTAAACAGTACTGCTCAGATAATGAAAGCTTGTGTAATCATGGCTACTAATGGCTTTTGTATGAGAAGAGTATGAATTTTATTCAGTTTTGAAACACAAAAACAAAGCCCTTGGTACCAAATCCTTTAAATCTAGTCCCAGTGTATCTTAACCTCATCAAGTTTAAAAATGTGTGGACTTCAATTTCAATTTCCAGCATTCTGGAAGTTCACAAATCTTAAAGTTCTGAAATTGAAAAAGACTGTTCTAAAATAATCATTTCCATCAAGATTGTTATTTACATGCACACCAATCCCTTACATTATGTGACAGTTACATATTCATAGATGCTAAGAAAGGCTTATAAACCTTTTTCTGTCCAGCTAACTTTCACTTTTAATTTCTGGATAATCAGTTAAGTTTTTTCACTGCCTTTGTGCCAGCCCCTCTCAATATGTCAACAGTTTCACAGACGTTGTGCTAAATGAAGGAAGTGATGACTAACATTGGTGATCACTGGGTCAAAACCATGGAGTAATTAGTCACGTCCTCCAAACTTTTAGCAGACTTCCAGCAGTACAAGTACACACTATAAATAAATAAAAGAAATAGAATCAATTCCATATTGTTGACCCAAGAATAATCATGAGGTAGAGAACATGAAAGAGGAGAACACATCAATCACCAATTATCTTGCATCATTCATGAATGTCTCATTTGACGTCCTGCTCATATTAAAACCAGCAAGAAATTTTCCTCTGATTTCATCACCTAACAGAAGCATTCTGATTTGTTCACCAAGGCATAATATTTCTTATGAGAAGTATAGTATCTCTTTTTTTCCTGAAGTGTTACCATTAACTAAAAATTCAACATATTTTTCAAGCTGTCTGCAATTGTAGTGAAAACTCACATATTTTAGTTAAAGACTGAAAGTAAATCGAGGATATGGAATATCAATGGGAGGTAGTGCTCCAGCTGCTAGTGCAGCACTGTTAATTACACAATACTTTTATGGAGCAATTCAGTGGTAATTCTTACTGCTATTCCTCCTTAATAAGATCCATTGTGCACCATAAAATAGTAACTAGGACACAGTTTGTATTCCACATGCATCTCACATCTCTTTAGCTGCTTCTTCCATATCCATAATCTCATCATTATTACTATTACCCTCAAAAGACAGTTGACTTGCATTAATCAGACAGGCTGCCATTCCCTTGCCAGATTTTTTTTTCCTGCAGTTTTATTGTGCTTTTGGACATTTTAATTAACTTGAAAAATTAATTACAAAATCCAGCCTTAATAATGCCTATCTCCACTCCTCCACTTCTGTAATCCATTAGCTGCAGTTTTACTGGAGATGACCCATTGGCATGCAAGGTCATCAATAAATTGGGCTCTAAGTGAAGACAATATACAAGGTTCCTCAAGTAGCTAGAAAGGTGTCCTTTCAAATGATAGATGCTGATAGAGTAGATGCAATCCTGACTTCTCTTCCACAAGCCAAAACACCTGGCCACACTCTGAAAAAAAATACCCTGCTGGTTACAATGATCTGATACACTTGTTCTGGCAGGGATAGTCTTTATGTCAGTATAAAAAAAAAAAGCTAAGAAGAATATGCCTCAACAACAGCATCAAAGAATGTGTGCAAGAAAGAGCGACATAAATTGAAATGCACCTCTGATATTTGTCACACCTATCTGCCTCCTCTGCCCTGCCAGAAGAGAACTGCAACAACTCTACAGAATTTGAGGAGCCAGGCTAGAAGATCCTCCAGATTCTCAAGGAAGAACATGACATGGTTTCCTGTTTTGATTCACTCGCCAAGCCTTTATTATTTAGGACAGGGGTCTCCAACCTTGGCAACTTTAAGACTTGTGGACTTCAATTCTAGAATTCCTCAGCCAGCTTTGTTGGCTGAGGAATTCTGGGAGTTGAAGACCTGTGAATACAGGTCTTAAAGTTGCCAAGGTTGGAGGTCCCTGATTTAGGAAGCCTATTTAGTATCAGGGAGAGAAAACCTTTTTTTAAAAAAAAAAAAAATCCCATCACTACTCATACAATTGGATGGGAAAAGAATTGATCTTACGCTTTTTTCAAAGGACGTGAAAATTCCAAACAAATGAAGAAAATCAATTGGGATGCCCTCGCACACTTAATCAGACTGTAAAGATGACTGTGGGAGAATTGTACTTTCAGATTGCAAGATGCTGTTAATGTAACTTTACAATAAAGTAGAATTAGCTTATCTGGTTGTGTTTCCAGGTTGGTCAACCTAGTAAAGCTGACATCAATCATGAAAATCTGAAAGTAAAATACTTCCACTGTCACTTTTAAAAGTGACCCATGGCGCCTGCTTGAATGACACATGGGCTCTGGGAGAAGGGCCTTTGTCCAGATTTTCTGATTTGCAGGAGCCAACTCCTGCAACCTGTAGATGCAAGACCTAGTACATTAGATCAGCACTTGGCAAAGTTAAGATGTGTGGACATCAACTCCCAGAATTCTCCAGTCAGCGTGCTTGAAGTTGCCAAGGTTCAGAAAAACTGTCCTAGAGCACTGAGGGAGGAATGCCTCATGGCCCCATACTGCCAGGATGGAAAATGAGCCAAGATTAAAAGATGATGTTTCTCAGTGGCCATGCTGGGGTTGTGAAATGGTCTTCTGATGCACATAAGGCTAACCTTGATGGCTTTCAGAAGTTGTTAAAAACTCTTTTGTTTTGTTTTTTCCAGAGAGCACTCTGGTGATTTTCACCTACTGCACCATACAATAACTGGCTATTCATCATTAATTGGGTCTGGGAGGCACAATGGGTACCCAAAATGATGAGTACCAAATAATTTTTTCCCATAAGGCACCAAACACTGACAAGTCTAGCTTGTGCATCGAGTGCCAAACAAATGATGAGCACTGGGACCAAATGTTCATGTCTAAATGCGTTGAGTACCAAGTATGATAAGTTTCAAAGTAGTTGAGTTCCAATGTACCACTGTGTTTAATTTTTGTTTTCTATGTTTGCTTTTGTGATGTTCATAATTATCAAGTTATTTATTTAATCTCTGTTTATAGTGTTTAATCTTACCATGTATGTTTCTTTCTTTCTTTTTTTTCCTTGTACCGTAATGAGAATCTTTAGATCACAGAAGGATGTACTTTCATTCAATTAATCAATCATGCAAATTCCATAAATTTGGATTTAATGGATTTAACAGGTATAACACATATGACACTTCCTCCTTTAAGGAGCAAAAATTTAAAAAAATGATTCCATAAAGGAAATAATACATTTGATTTGATAAATGGAAGATAAATGAACTTTTAGTTTCATTATTCTGATCATTTTGCTGATTCATCCACAGATTTAATTAATCGTGAATGAGTTTTGCTGTATTCAACAGAAATTGTTCCTGAGTGCTCAGACAATATAAAAAATGCCCATCAACTTCCCCAGGGGAAAAAGAGAAACAAACAATAAGGGACACCTTTTCATCTCCTTCAAATAAAACATTGTTTAGGTTTTGCATGCTATTCCTAAAAGGAAAAGAAAAGAGAAACATTTTTTAAAAAATCCCAATGATTCAGTTACTCTATAAAACAAACAAAAGGGAAAAAACTCGCTGTCCTTTTCAGTAGATACTCAATTTATGTCCACTATAATAGCAGCCTCTCAACATTAAAAACAAAAACGAATAAAACCAAAGTTTTCTGATTGAAGGAAACAACAGCTGCTCTGCACTTCTCCTCTGAACAATTTCATCTTACTCACCCATCCACCCACATTGCCAAAACACCTAATTTTGTGATGAGTGGGAGAAATTGTCAATTCAGGCCAGCACTAGCTGAAACTCTATGTTGGCCCAAAAATCACCTACATGTATCATCAACATCCGAAGCATTTCTGGTTTCTCTCAATTAAGCTTCAGTTTCTTAGTCTTCTTCCAGCCACCATTACTATCAATTTCCAGCTCTTAGTATCAACAGCTTCCTTATAATTGTACGGAAAGGACCAAGAGAGAGAAATAGAGAGATAACATATCATTGGCATAGAGTGACCATACACACATAGATGGCCTTTTTAACTACCATTTTAGTTTTTGTCGGAGTGGGATTAAACCTGGTGATCCATCATAGAAGAGGAAACCAAGAAGATACTCCCAAAATCAGTTTGAGAAAAGTTACTTTCTCAAAACTGACAATCTGGCACCCTGCCCATCAAGACCCTTCTTTACTAGGTAAACCAATAAGATACCTTGAGTCAGAGTTTAATGAAACCAGGTAGGAAGAATTCTTTCCTTCTCATTCCTGATGTAATAATCTACTAGGGATGCTAAAGCTGTTTCTGTTCTAAAATCAGAATGAGATGGTTACAGTGAAACAATTTCATTGCAGAAATTCTGAAACATGGAATTGTGAGATTTGTTTGAGCCTAGCTCTGACATGCATGTTTAGCATGAACCAAATATTGAGTGAAGAGAAGACTTTTTTTCAAATGTTTATTGAGATTCTCAGTCATCCAAGGTCATGGTTGTCCCAAAAGTGCTTTTTCAACTGACTTTTCTGGTTTTGCTTTGAAGATGTTTTGCTTTTCATCCAAGAAGTTGCTTCAACTCTGACTGAAGGGTGGAGGATAGAAGGTTTTTTTTTTCAAATGTTTCTGATATTGCCATGTTCAGGCAAAGCTGCCATCTTGAATTATTCTTAACCATACCATGCAGGCAGAATAAACCTGGTTTGTAGAAATTGAGGTCAATATGGGATTTTTTTTACTGCAATTACCTGGAAGCCGGGAAAACAGCAATTAAAAACAATGAGAACAAACTCACAGTACATTAATGTCCAGGCAGAATGCAAACTACCAATCTCCTACAGTAATTTCCACCTAATTTCCCCACCATCTTTCTTTCTTCTTCTTTGGGTCAAGTCCCTGCCCCAGTTGTCATTCCAAAGTCCAACCAATTCTTCCTTGTACTTACTTAGCAAAATAAGCTTCAAACACTCTTTTCTCTTTCGTGCACAAACCACCAGCAAGATTCATGACTTCAACAATACAACAATAGGGAGAGAAGATGCATTAACAAAATAAAATAACTAACAGTAAAATAACTAAAAACTATTCATGAATTGTATGTTTACTTATCAATGTCAAATGAACTAAATGACAACCTAATGTGCAAAACTACGGTTCAGTTTTGTTCTTGTCAAACTACAGTAAACTTTTGATATCTAGAATCTTACAATCAAAATTATTTATCTTAGCAGTTCTCAGAACAAGAACTTCATGCCTTTGGCAATTGCAGGATAGTCTACTCAAATCTGTTTCTAAGCATAAATGCCTTCTTTTGTCCAATCAAAGTGGGATTTTACATCCTTGGATCAGTGGAGATAATCCATTATTCCTGTAAATGATGCTCTTCGGATACATTGCAATTGCAACTCCTAGATTTTGTGCTAATTTCAATACAGCTGGAAGGGGATGAAGCTTTAGAGCAAGGTACAAAAGGAAATTCCACTTATCCAGACCTTGTACATTGGTAGAGAAAGGAAGGAAACAACATCTTGCTAAAAGGAAATAGACGCATCCAGCCTAATGGCTTAACCTGTCAATTGAAAAAACATTTCTGTGTCCCAGGACAATGTTTGAGATTCAAAAATTCGCATTTTCAGTGTGAGGTCCCAAAACTCATACATATCTTATGGAAATATCCAAGTTTTCTTGATGACTGTATAAAGTCACAAAATAACATAGTAAAAGATACAGGAAGTGCAATATTTGTATATGCAGTTTATATGAGTAGAAGTGTTGTGCCCATATTTATGTATTTATTTATTTATTCAATTTCCGCCAATGACCCTGGGTAACCTACAATTCAAAAAATATATTACAATTAAAACACTAAAACTTCTTTAAAACAATAAAAACATCCAAAATAAATATACATAGTAACTGAGATAGTTGATCAGTTAGCAATGCAGCCAGGAAATGGGGCCCTTGACAGATTCAGCATCCAAGGCTCGGGAACATAGCCAAATAGGAATAGGAATAGGAATAGGAATAGGAATAGGAATAGGAATAGGAATAGAACAGAACAGAACAGAACAGAACAGAACAGAACAGAACAGAACAGAACAGAACAGAATAGAATAGAATAGAATAGAATAGAATAGAATAGAATAGAATTCTTTATTGGCCAAGTGTGATTGGACACACAAGGAATTTGTCTCTAGTGCATAAGCTCACAGTGTACATATAAATAGCAAGTAATAAATCATAGTTACAATCATTAATCATAAGTTATAAACAACAATTGATTTTTATATGACTTCATAGACCATTCCATGTATTGCATGGCGGCAATACAAAAGCAACTTCCCATTGCCTTTCCCTAGGATATTTTTTGGCTTTTCAGCTGAGCTTACAGCCCCAGAATTTCCTGGATGTCTCTTATCCAAGGACCTGATCCTGGTTAATTTCCAAGCCAAAGCAAGATTGGTCAGGGGTTGGAATGCAAGAAGACACATAATGCAATGGACGTTTATAGATAGTTTTAGTTCCAATCCTTGGTTTGACCTGAAACTCCAGATAATGCTTTTAGCCAGAGTGGACAATGTTGGACTAAAGATGAATGGTTAGCCTAATTTTGTACAAAAGCTCTAGAATTTATTATATAGACCTAGGATTTATTCTAAGCCATGTCAAATTAAAGGATGGTTCCTTGAGAATTTTTTGAATCATGCCTATAGTACATATACAAATAATTTTAGGCGTGTATCTTAATCTTTTTCCCCTATATTGTTGTTATCTTTAGCTGTGAAATGCATCACCATGTTCAGTGTGATTTGGGGTATATGCAAGCATTCCAATTCACCTCCAACTTTGGGAGATGTGAACTGAATAAATGCATATAAATCTTTTGATTGACTGAATTTCTCATTCATTTCTGCTCCTCTGAGGCTACCAGCATCCCTTCCTGCTGTCTGTTCTTATTACAAAACAATTCTTTGTATGTGTATAATTTGTTCTGATCAGTATCCAGGACCATAGGTTGCTGTTCCTACCTCAGTTCACATACACACATACACTTTGTTAAATATATACCATAGTTTTGCAGCAACTTTTTCTGTGAACCTGACATATTTCCTGCTTAAACACGAATAATACCTCATTGTTCCCATGCATCAGAAATAGTCTAAACAGGCCCCTCAGCTTGACTTTAACAGGCATAAATAATTGAAAAATTCTCCCCACTGCATGCTGAAGACTAAAAAAATCTGTGTAGGTTGAACGACCAATTCTGTTACTTTAAAAGGTTTCAGCCATAAGTTAATAGGGAGCCATATTCCACTGACTGCTATAGATTTTTGTAAGACGAATCTCTATTAAACCTGGAACACAAAGCTTTAAAAATCAGTTTTAAATTTTACACCTCCTGAAAGCTAGAGAGAATGTCCTGAATAATTTAAAAATCTCATGATGTAAAAAGGAAGGGGAGTTAGAAGGAAGAAGACGAAGAGAAGGGGGAGAACTAGAAAAGAAGTGGGGGGACAATTTATTGCCCTGTTGGTGACCTGGATAAAGTTGTGTGGATGGAGGCATATATTTATTCACTATGGACTTTGATAAATTATTTACCAGTTCAACTGCCATTAACAAGATCTCTGAGTGGCAAGGTCTCTGCTGGAACAAAATTTAATCGCTCCCTTCATTATTTACACAGGTGAGATCTTCACCTTTTAATATAGAAATCTGGTACTGAGTTCCCTAAAGTCACCTGAATAATTGGAACACCCCAGGCTACCAATTTAATTCAGCTTCTTCCGCGTCACTACTTGGCACCATCATACTTGCCTAGAATCAAATAAGAGAAAGAGAGAACTTCCTTGCATAAGAGCTGCAAGATCAGAATCTCATTTGCCATAATTTGGTTTATACTGCAGGGAATCAAAGAAAAAAATCTGCTGGAAAGTGTTTGTTTTTTTTTAGAGAGAGAGAGAAATAAGCTTTTCTCCTGTTGCTGTATGCAATGTTTCAGTTCTGTCTGGAAAAGCATTTGAAAGTGTCACTGATCTGCAATTGATTGTAAGGCTAAGTCTAACACTATATCTATATATATCTATATATATCTATATATCTATATATCTATATATCTATATCTATATCTATATATATATGTGTGTGTGTGTGTATGTGTGTGTGTATGTGTATGTGTATGTGTATGTGTATATGTATGTATGTATGTATGTATGTATGTATGTATGTATGTATGTATGTATGTATGGTATACGGCTTTATTCGGGTATTTTCCCACGTCATTTTAAAGTTGTAGCAACGTTTCGGCAGAATCTCATCTGCCATCATCAGGCTTCTGTATTGTGTTCGTTTCTGAGTCAGACTTTTACAGTTGTTTCAGTTTTAAATTTGGGGCTAGCCTACTGCTGTGCCAGAATGGTTTTTTTCTTCATCCTGATTGGTTGGGAGTTTTGGTCTGTGTTTATTGGTCTTGGAGTTTGCTGTGTCCTGCTTGATTGGTGTTTCTAATATCTTCTGTCTGTTTTGTGGCTGTGTGTGTGTGTGTGTGTGTGTGTGTGTGTGTGTCTTGATTGGCTGGCAACATTGTGTTCCTGTATTGGAGGCTTTTAGTGCAGCTTGGCTCTGAGTAAATGGATGGATATCATTTGTTAGGAAGCTAGGTTTCATCTGGGTGCCTGGTGTGGAGATTTTTTTGTTTGTGAGTGCAGACTTCCAAATGATTGACAGTCTGGTGGAATCATCTCTTCTATTCATGCTTTCAGGTCTTTTTTCAATATCTATGGCTTCTCTGATAATTCTGTGGCTGGGGTTTTCTATAGTGGCTAGGGTTTTGGTGCCATTGAAGTTGATGCTATGACCTGTGGCTTTCATGTGTTGGACTAGTGAGGAAGTGTGTTCCAGCTTTTTTACTGCATTTTTGTGTTCATCCAGGCAGGTACTTATTCTTCTATTGGTCTGTCCAATGTATGTTGCCGGGCATGATGCACAGGGGACTTCATATATGCCTTGGTTTTCCAGGTCAATTTTATCTTTGGGGTTTCTAAGGATGGCTGCTATTTTTCTGTCTGTTTTGAAGGCAGTCTTGATGTGGTGCCTGTGTAGTATCTTACTGATTTTGTCTGTAGTACCTCTTATGTAGGGCAGGACAGATGTTCCATAGGTCTGTACCAAAAGCCTCCAATACAGGAACACAATGTTGCCAGCCAATCAAGACACACACACACACACAAAAACCACAAAACAGACAGAAGATATTAGAAACACCAATCAAGCAGAACACAGCAAACTCCAAGACCAATAAACACACACCAAGACTCCCAACCAATCAGGATGAAGAAAAAAAAAACATTCTGGCACAGCAGTAGGCTAGCCCCAAATTTAAAACTGAAACAACTGTAAAAGTCTGACTCACAGACGAACACAATACAGAAGCCTGATGATGGCAGATGAGATTCTGCCGAAACGTTGCTACAACTTTAAAAGCACAACTATAATGACGTGGGAAAATACCCGAACAAAGCCGAATACCATACATGTAAGTACCCACGAAAACTTAAGAAAACATACATACATATATATATGTATGTATATATAATATATATAATGTATAATGTTGTATAATATTATATAATATATATATAATGTTGAAATGAACCCTTTCATAACTTATAGAAACTATTAAATATTTTACTAAATCAATGATATTGTAATCTTCATCATTTGTGGGCAGTAGCTATTAAAATATGTCATTCAGTGGTTGCGGGGAAAGTTTTTGATTGTTTACAGATAAACTTACCGTTTTAAAGAATCACAACTTCAAAAATACAGTGGGGGGAAAATTAACACAATATGATTCATTAATTTTAAAAAAATCATGGATTTTAAAAAAAGATTGGCCAGCCAGAACTGCTCAATTACATGAATTTGAATAACTAGACAACAGTTGCATTGTCATTTTGGCATACAATGACTGGATATGGAAAGTATCAAAGCACAAATAAATAAACCTGCTGTGTTTTATATTGATTATGAGAATTTTCAAAGAATTATTGAACTTTTTTTACTGTTGTTTGTAAGTATCCTGAACAGGAATCTGCAATTTCCATGAGTGTAAGGATGTCTGTAACCACCTTAAATGAAATCCTCAGAATCCTATTATTATGTGTGAGTAATCTCTAGTTAGATTCACAGTCTAAGACTTGTGGGAACTTAATAATTCAAGTCCTAACCAAGGATCTATTAAGGTATCATCAGAATATAGGCAGTTCCAAGCAGGATTGTATTTTTGTAAATTTAGCATGTTCAGGTCTGATAAATTCAATATTTCCAGATATCAAGGAAGTGCTTTAGGTATTACTCTGAGGGATTTAATCACGACTGGCATAACGATGGATTTCTTTTTCCATAAGGGTTCAATATCAATCTGCAAGTCCCAGTATTTCATGATTTTTTTTTCCAATTATTTTTTCCTCAATCCTAGCATCACCCAGAATAGCAACATTAATGAATCAGACTTTCTCTATTTTTCTATACCAGGCATGTTTTTTATACCTTATGCTTCTTGACTCTTGACAAATATATCTTTTCTTTTATGTACATTGAGAGCATTTGCACCAAGACAAATTCCTTGTGTGTCCAATAAACAAATTCCTTTGGCCAATAAAGAATTCTATCTATTCTATGTTATGAACAAGATGCCTATCATTTTGGATCTTAAAATCCCATAAGATCTTAACCCTCTCATTTTCCAAAACCTCAGCTTGAAGGTGGTTTTCATTACATTCAAATCCAAACCTCTAGCAAAGTTTCCAATGAATAATTCTGGAAACTCAATCATGACATTGCTTGTAGTTAGTTTGTGAATCTTTGCTGCAGCCACCGATCCAATGGTCAATGCTTTTATCCTTTTCTGTACAAAGGCAACACTTGCTGTTGTTTGTTACATATTCAATTTTCACTTTCATGCAATTAGTTGGCAAAACCTATTCTTGACACACTAAAATAAAGCCTTCACTTTCTTTCTTTAGTACTCCTGATTTTAACCTGCTCCATGGGGGGGGGCAGGTTACCAGCATTTCCTTCTGCGATTATTGATTATCTATTGGCTTGTTCTTCCAATTTACAGATCGATTTACAATTGTTTCTTTTCTATATTCAGTCTTTGATGTTTTCAAGACCTGTCTTGATTGATAATTCTTAAAACCAATTTGTCAATCAATAATTGGTCCTTTATTCCCTTCAGTTTTTTGCAGCTTCCTTTTTTCTATAGCAGGGGTGTCAAACTGGTGCCCCACGGGCCAGGTGTGTCATTTGCTGCCCACGCCTATCCCAGCTCCATGAAGGGAAAAAGTATTGTGAAACATCATGTGATGGCAACGTGACACTACGAGTTTGACACCCATGTTCTATAGGGAGTAAATCGTTCTTTTTCAGGTAGTTATAAACTTAATTTGCAATTATGTCTGTAAATAGTTTATGTGCTGTTGGCAAACAGGTTATGGGTCTGTAGTTTCCAGGTGTATTTTCCTTCTCCTTGTCCTTCTGAATTAGGAAGATCTTCCCAATTTTTAACCATTCTTCATTTTCTGGTGCTTCACAAACTCTGTTTATTTGATAGGCCAATTTCAAGTATAAATTTGTGAGTGATTTTAGCCAGAATTGATGGCACTCAATTCTGGCCCAGGAGCCCTACAGCGCTTTATGTTCTATGATTGCTTTCATACCACTTCCTCAGTTGTCCTTATGTCTTACATGCCAGGGACTTTCACTGTGTTTTCAGTTTGCTTAAACTCTGTTGTATTCCTAGAATGGCATCTGTTGTTTTCCCACATACTTGTCCAAAATTTTCTTTGTCAGTTTTTTTAGTGGTTGATTCTTCCGCATTTTCAAGGGTTTTCTGGAATTGATGCTGAATTGCTCTAAACTGCTAATTCTGCTGGAATAGGATTATTTGATTGTCATATCAAAGAACCAGTTTGGTCTAGTAATTAAGGCACCAGTCTAGAGAGTAGGAGATTGTGAGTTCAAGTCTCACCTTACCTATGAAAGCCAGCTGGTTCACTCTTTCTCAACCCAACCCATTTCACAGGGTTGTATTTGTGGGGGAAATAGGAGGAGAAAGGTGTGTGGAATATCTTCTCCACCCTGAGTTATTTGTAAAATAAAAGCAGGATGTAAATAAATAAATAAATACCACTTAGTTTTCTTTGCAATAGCTATGCCTCTTTGTTTCGAATGTTCTATAGTCTCTGCAATTCCTTTGTTCTCCTAGCTATCCTTCATGCACAGACTAGTTTTAATTTATTTATTTTTCAAATTTCTTTGTCTCAGATTTTTCAAATTGCTCAAATCCATATAAATTTTCCTTATTCTCAATTCCAAGTGAATTCTTCATTTAGGTTTTTCCTTCTTAATGGCTTCGTTCCTTCAAATTTTAAGTTCCAATTCTTCAATAGCTACACAGGCTATGTCATACATCAGCTGTTTCATCTGGGTCAATCGTTCGGTTGGAATAATTTTGATGACTTCATAAATATACTTGATGGTTTTGGATAAGCCTTCTTTTTAATCTGATTCAGTTTTTCATTCAATCTTTGATTTTTATGCTGGAGCCATTTTGGGAGCATCTTCAGGGCTGCCACAGCCAGGCCGGTTGGAGCTGTGAGAACCAAAGGGGGGAGAGAGATAGCTGGGGTGTGTAGCCAAAAACAACATTCTTTCTCGTGGAAGCCAAGGATGTTCTACCAGGAGAGGCGTGGACCAAAACCAGCCAAGATGGTGACCACGACCAGGTTGAACCATGTGATGGACCTGTGACCTGAGGGAAAGAACTTTGGGGTTTGATTTGGGTGGGGAAAACCTTGGGCCCTCCAGAGGCAGGTTTTCTCCAGATGTGCCAATATGACATGCATAATAAATCTATACTTTGAGGAAGATGCCTGCCTTGGAGTTTTGATTCTGTTGGGTGATGTTAACTGGAACCCTGACAGCCACCTTTTGCAATTGACTGATGATGAATTTTTCAATGCCAATGGGGTTCAAATGATGCTCCAGTTATTTTGGGATTGCACCCAAGACCCCATTACTATTGGTACTACCTTTGCTTTCATTTGCCAAAGTCATTCTAATTTTTTTTCTTGAATATCATTTGTATTTGATTCTAAACCAAATATAAAGTAGCCAAACCATTAAAGAGCTGGTGCAATCATAAACATTCATAAGCATAATAGATTTTCAGCTGAATACATGGAAAATTTGAAACTGACAAGAATCTAGACATGCAATCCTCACCTCCTCACCATTCTCCACCCTCCTCTGGTATTCAACTCGATCATTAAAGAAGGTTCATGCCACATTTGCTGGAACTGAAATGGGAACTTAGGCCTTAACAAAGCAATATTATTCTGGATCATACTTGAAAACTGTACTCAGATTTAAATAACTATAAGTACAATTTTCCTTGTGGCTTCTGGCTGAATGTGTGAAAGTTTGGTATAGGGAAAGCAGCAGGATCAATATGTGCCTCCTGTTCACTATTAAATTTGAAGCCCTTTGAGGCTCAGCTGAATGTCTGAAAAAGGCTACAATTATGTTTGCAAATGCAATTTATGGAGAAAGAATATGCTAAAGTAGAATTGTGTTACATAAGATGCAGGCATCATAAGGAATAACCCTGTCAGCTTCTTTTGCCTGATTTTCCCTTTTTTTTAGCCACTACCAATTTATTGAAACCTAAGCTGAAAGATTTGTGGGTGGGTGCCTACATATGTTACCTTTTATTCCTTTGCTCAGAAGTCTTGATTAGAAGCAGTCCTTGGGGAGCAAATTCCAGTGCTGTGTTTAAAAAATTCCAGATGTAGAGCAAAATGGATCAATGTCCTATTCTGTGAGCAGACTGAAATGAAACACATCTGATCTATGTCGGTGGAGTTTGCCCCAAGCGAAGTACATTCCATTAACAATTCTTTAGGTTACAGAAAATTAAATGTTCCCATGGAGAACTAGCTTGAGGTCAAAGGTAACCTTTGCTATATAACCCACATGTGTTTCCAATCAGCTCAGCCCTTGTGATCAGCAAAGCTCAGTCATGCAAAGGAGCAGATTTGAGAAACAACACAGGGGTGGGGAAGCAAGCCAGTGAAATCCCCAAAAAGATCAACCCGCTACATTCATCAATCACCTTTGCTCTTGTCGTGTGTAAAAAGTCTGCAATGAGCTCGATGCTGCACAAAATAAACGACGAGGTTGTGTTCCATCTGGTCCCTGCTTCCAAACGAAACCAGAGCACGTTTTAAGACTCCGAACAAACAGCAACTTGATAACAGTATAAATACAGATACGCTGCAGATGGGAATGGCAGAGACTATCCTTACCCACTTTGGGACTCTAGCTCGGTTGCAAATGTTCAGACTGCTGAAGCACAGGATTAGAATCTGCTCAGATTTCTTAAACAGAGACCTGTTTGCCTTTGGCGCCTAAGAACGCTACTCTGCTTGCTCCTAGGTATAGATAGTCCTCGACTTACAATAATTAGTTTAGTGATCAACGTTATAACGGCACTGAAAAATGTAACTTATGACTGTTTTTCACAGTTATGACCTTTGCAGCACCCCCATGGGCATGTGATCAAAATCCTGGTGCATGGCAAGTGGCTCATACTTATGACCGTTGCAGTGCCCCCCGGGGGGGGTCATGTGATCCCCTTTTGTGACCTTCTCACAACAGATTCCCTTAACAACCAGATTACTAACTTATCAACTACAGTGATTCACTTAACAACTGTGGCAAGAAAAGTTGTAAAATGGGGGGAAACTCCCTTAACAAATTTCTCACTTAACAACAGACACTTTGGGGCTCAGTTGTGGTCATAAGTCAAGGACTGCCTGTACAACCTTTCCTGGAGTTCGGGATTACTGTAACATGAAAAATGGGGGCTAAAACTGGCCCTGTTTCTGAAAAAAAAAAACTTCGTTAGTAGGTCTTTGTTGCCTCCTTCCACCTTTTCCTATTTTTGAAATGGGAAACTAATTTTTTTTTCTATCTCATATTCTGTCTAGTGTTTTGCTGTTCAAGGTAGGAATAAGCAACCTTTTTATGGCAGTGAGCACAGATGATCTGCTCTGATCTGTGGAGAAACCATCACCTTTTGTGCCTCACACAAATCTCTGCTCTTTTTCTAAGGTTAACCATATGAATTGGGTGTGCCTGCACTCTTTAACAGGACTGTCTGAACTGCTTTGGTACCCCCACTGCTTATCTGACATTCAATTTTCTCCAAAAGGCAGAATTGCAATTGTATTCTTCAGGGTCAGATATGATTTTGCTGCCAGCAGCTGTGCTAAATCTTTAGAAGGAAAAGAAAAAAAGACAATTCCAAATTGATGTCAAATGCTTTTTGGAACTTACACAGGGCAAATCCACTGTTTGACAATTAATGATCCCATAAGAGTCTGAGGAAAGATTATATTATTATGCTTTCTTGAGATTTAAGCATATATAGCAATAACATTTTCCAACTTCTGTTCCATTTGTTGGCTAGACCAGCATGATGGAAGTATTAAGTCTTATAACAACATGGTTACAGTCCTTAGTTAGTTCTCCCTCATTTGCGATCCTTCACAGTTACAATGATGATGAAAAGTATCTTTGAGACAAGTCCTCACATTTATGACCTTTGCAGATCTTTGTAAAGCAGATCTTTGTAAAGCAAAGGATAACGAAAAGAATAACTAAAAACTGGGTGGACGAGAGCCTTATTTCATATGTATGTATGTATGTATGTATGTATGTATGTATGTATGTATGCATGGCTTGAGAGATAGAATAATTAAAAACTGGGTGGACGAGAGCCTTATTTCATATATATGTGTGTGTATGTGTGTGTATACCATTTCATTCAATTTCATTTATATATAAATGTGTGTGTGTGTGCGTGTGTGTGTGTGGTATTCAGCTTTGTTCGGGTATTTTCCCACATCATTATAGTTGTGCTTTTAAAGTTGTAGTAACGTTTTGGCAGAATCTCACCTCCATCATCAGGCTTGTGTATTGTTTTCGTCTGTGAGTCAGGCTTTCACAGCCATTTCTGTTTTAAATTTGGTGCTAGCCTACTGCTATGCCAGAATGGGGTTTTTTTTCATCCTGATTGGTTGGGAGTCTTGGTCTGTGTTTATTGGTCTTGGACTTTGCTGTGTTCTGCTTGATTGGTGTTTCTAATATCTTCTGTTTGTTTTGTAGTGTTTTTTTGTCTTGATTGGCTGGCAACATTGTGTTTCCTGTACTGGAGGCTTTTAGTGAAGCTTGGCTTCGGGTAAACGGACGGCTATCATTTATTAGGAAGCTAGGTTTCATCTGGGTGCCTGGTTGGGGTGTGTTTGAGCTGGAGGTATCAGGGGGGGTGTCTGTTTGTGCCCAGGTGTTTGCTTGGCTTGTGGTGTGGAGATTTTTTTTGTTTCTGAGTGCAGGCTCTAAGATAATTGACAGTCTGATAATTGACAGTCTTCTATTCATGCTTTCAGGTCTTTTTTCAATCTCTATAGCTTCTCTGATAATTCTGTAGCTGGGGTTTTCTATAGTGGCTAGGGTTTTGGTGCCATTGAAGTCGATGCTATGACCTGTGGCTTTCATGTGTTGAACTAGTGAGGAAGTGTGTACCAGCTTTTTTACTGCATTTTTGTGTTCATCTAGGTGGGTACTTATTCTTCTATTGGTCTGTCCAATGTATGTGGCAGGGCATGATGCACAGGGGACTTCATATATGCCTTGGTTTTCCAGGTCAATTTTATCTTTGGGGTTTCTTAGGATGGCTGCTATTTTTCTGTCTGTTTTGAAGGCAGTCTTGATGTGATACCAGTGTAGTATCTTACTGATTTTGTCTGTAGTACCTCTTATGTAGGGCAGGACAGCTGTTCCATAGGTCTGTTCATCTTCTAGGTCTCCATTATGTCTCAGTGTGTTTTTGTGGATCAGGCCTGTGATTTTGCTTTTGTGGAAGCCGTTGGCTGTCAGTACTTTAGTCAGGGTGCATAGTTCAGTCTTTATGTGTGTCTTGTCTGCCAGGCGTTTGGTTCTGGCAATTAATGTTTTGGCCACAGAGTTTATCTGTGCTGGGTGGTGGTGGGATTGGGCGTTGACGTAGCGGTTGGTGTGTGTTTTCTTCTGGTAAATGGTGTGTCCTAGTGTGCCATCTGTTTTTTTGTAGATTAGTATATCTAGGAATGGTAGTTGTTTGTTTGTTTCTGTTTCCATGGTGAATTTGATTTTTGGGTGTGTGCTGTTTAGGTGTGTTAGGAAATTGTTTAGGTTTTCTTTTCCATGGGGCCAAATAACAAATATGTCATCGATGTATCTTAACCATAGTTTGGGTTTGTGGGTGGCATTGGCTAGGGCTCTGGATTCAAATTCTTCCATGAACAGGTTTGCAATGACGAGTGACAGTGGTGATCCCATAGGGGCTCCTTCAATTTGCTTGTATCTTTGTCCTTTGTATATGAAATATGTGTTGGTTAAGCAGTGTCCTGCTAGTTCCATGAGGTGTTCGGGTGGTTGGTATTTATTTTTGATGATTTCTAGAGTTTCTTTTATCGGGACTTGAGTGAATAGTGAAACCACGTCGAAACTTACAAGCAGACCTTTTTGTTCCACATGTAGATCTTTGATCATTTCCAAGAGGTGGTATGAGTTTTGTACATGTGAAGCTGCTGCTTCAGCATGGGGCTGTAGCTGCTTTGTTAGGTATTTGGCTAGGTTTTGTTAGTGGTGCTCCTCTGGAGCTGACTAAGGGTCTGAGAGTCACAGAGGAACACAATACACAAGCCTGATGATGGCAGATGAGATTCTGCCGAAACTTCGCTACAACTTTAAAAGTGTACACCATTTCATTCAATACGATTTTTCCCTTCCTATATTTTAACACAGGCTAGTTGAAGTATACATTTTATATAGGGCCACTCTGCCTGTCCTGCCTGTAATTTATACATAACATAGTATAAAATTATCAGAAGTTTGATTTCACCATAGGCTTGTGCTACGAGTCATGGCTGACGGAAGATATTTCCACGAACATTTCCTTGAATGGGCAGAACCACCTGTAGAATGAAAAATAGCAAGTCGACCAGTCCTCTCTGGAGAAGAATTGGAAAATTGCCCACAAGGCCTCTAAGGGCAGCTCCTCCCAAGGAGATGAGAAACAGCAGCGTCTTGTGGCTTTGAGTGGCAGGAGCCAAGAGAGATGACATCTTTGTCCTCAGTAGCAGCAGTTTTTTATAAGGACACTAACTGAACTATCTGAACTTTCATTTTTTTTTCCTTTCATTTTTAGTCTGTATTCCTTTCTACTGTGTTTGTTAAAAACTTCAGTACAATTATTTTTAAAGAGCTGATTCCACAGGAGAAAGTTGACAGCAGTCATAAAGCTAATAACGCATTGGCAGGTTGCTACAGTATATAAATTTCATTCTGTGACTCTCACTTGCAGAAATGTCCCTAAATCAAAAGTAAATGTTGTGGGTGCTTTGCCAGAAGTTGTTGACGATGCAGTAACTTCCACTCCCCAGTGGATTCTAGAGGCTAAACTTCAGTTGTTAAGTGAGACAGTTATTAAATGAGTTTTGGCCCCATTTTACAACCTTTCTTGCCACAATTGCTAAGTGAATCACTGCAGATTGTGCCTTGGTTAGGGACACCTGAGGATAAGCCCCAAGTGTACAAAATGCAATTTCTCCCTTTACTCTGGGAATATCATCCCACACCAACTGTTCCAGTTATATCCTAGTCTTCTTCCTTTCCTATGAATGGCTACAATATTGTGGGCATTATTCACAGAATCATTTTAAATTCTGGTGTTCCTCTTGAAATGCATTTTTCTCTTCTCGCTTTCCCTTTTTCGGGGCAAATTTGAGCCTTTGCTCGAACATTGTTACCCAGTAGCGTTAGCATTTCCAAAGAGGGCCCTCCGCAGCTCCCATTTTTCCCTGTGGGTACAGGCGTTTCACCACCGCCTCTGTTTTAACCCTTGTCTATTCCTCCTGCCTGTGACTCATCTGCAAGCACAAATTACCTTGGCTAAAGTATTCTTAGGAGAAATAATTAGCCACACAAGCACCTCCTTTGCAGGCTCCCACATATGCCTCTGAGACAGAGGTGCTTGACATAAATCATTTAGTCCTGAGCCCTCGCACATGCCTCTCCCAATTGGCTCTGTAATTGGCAAAGTAGTTGCCAACCGGGTTTAAAGTGATTCGAAATTGTTTTCTGTATAGCCTTGCTGATAGCTAAGGTTTGCTTTTCCTCAAGCATGAGTTACAGTAACATGATTGAATGTAACCAGTTATTCCGTTCAAGCTGTGATTCTGATACAGTATAGACAATATAAATTCCCTGGAGCTCCGCCAGGCCACCTCAATGGTCCATTGGAGTCCAATTCAATTAGGCTCACTATAGTTCTTCAGATTTCACAGGTCTGTTTGCAGCAGCCTTGAGGCTTGAATGTGAGAACAGTATTCATCGAGGACTTTTAAATTAGGTCTCAGGTGTCATCATTCTAAATGAATTATTACAGCGGTTATGTTGTTCATGCCACTACAGTTAAGGTTATGCGGATCTCTCTAGTCAACCATCTGGATGCACCAAGAGAGTCTTGTAGGAGCCGTCTGCAACCGCGGTTTTAAAATTATTCGGGAAATAATGACACTCTCAGGAAAATGCAGCTGTTTTTCTTGGGGTGGCAGGAGTAACTAGAAGAAATGGGGACTTCCTGACAGATCAGAGTCTCCAAATGGTGCCTGTTTAAGCTCAGTATTTTCCTGTAAAGTCAGTACCACTTGGTACTGTGCAGCATTAAGAAGAGGCATCTGCCTCAAACAATTAGTTGTTTGATCCAACAAAGATGACAGCCTAAGACCAATGCATATTGCCAGGTCATCTTGAGCTCAGAAGGGCTCCCCCTGGGATACAGGATGATACCTTGTTATAAGAAAATGGATATAATTGGGTAAAGTAGGAGGCCATTCCCCCCTCCCCAAATTATTTATTTATAGATCTCTACCTAGCTTTCATTGATAAGAGGGTCCTAGAGCAACAAGGTGAGCAATTCGTGGTAAGAACAATTTTACCGTTAAAGTAGTATTACAACAAAACCTCTTTTAAAACCGACACATCTTAAAACTCATCGTTTTTAAAAGTTTTACAAGCTTAAATTCCCATAGCCGCAGATAGAATATATATGAGATGTGCCAAGCAATTAATTTTATTTTGTATTTGTATATTTGCCTAGTAAGAAGATGCAAAACAAGCTCTCAAATTCACTCAGTTTCTGATCTAAAAAAGTACATTATTCTATCATAGCATATGTATCTAGAGAACTATTGATAATTATCTATTATTTCACTAATAATACAATATCATCTTCTCTTATTACTAATCTGTCATGAAAATATATTTTCCCATGTCAATCTTTAACTCATTGCATATGGATAATATCCTAATCTAAAATAAGAATTTATTAGCAGGAACTGGTTTAAAAACACAAGATCAGGAACCTAGAAAATCCTCAAACCTCATAATATAGATGTAACACTACTATAAGATTTAATAACAGTCGCCATAACATCCTGAATACATGGGTACAAATTAAACATTAACATGATTGGAGAGAATTGCTCTTCTTCTAAATATGAACTCTATTTTCCAACAAAGTGCTTCTACATTCTAAAACATTCAGACTCTACACCAGGGGTCTCCAAACTTGGCAGCTTTAAGACTTGTGGACTTCAACTCCCAGAATTTCTCCCATGCTAGCTGTGGAATTCTGGAAGTTGAAATCCACAAGTCATAATGTTGCCAGGTTTGGAGACCCCTGTTACACACAAAAGAATAAATGGGCACAAAAGAATACATGGGTACAAATTCAACATTAACATGATCATGACAGACATTAGCATTATTAATAAGCAGTGGAGAAACATTTCAATATTGGCCTTGTCCATTTTTTTAAACAAGTAGTTGCAATATATTCATGTCAATTCAATTGCCTGTGATCTGATCAGAGCAGTGAGTTTTCTAGATCCTAATATTATGCCAGGATATCTGTATAAAAGCCATCTGTGTCTAATAAATCTTAACATGTTGGACTTGATTTTTTTTTTCTTCCTAACCTTTTCAGATTTTCCTTGCCCTCCTTGCACCAATGAGCATCTTCTAAACTTACAGACTTCAAATAGCCATTCAAGAAGATTCTGGTCTAAGAAAGTTTATGGTGTGATAAATTTGCTAGAATCCAAAATACTACTGCCTATTGTTTCTGTATTCAGTGATTCTCTAAATTTACCTCCTTTTCCTATTAGTGGAAATTGCATGAATTACACAATTACCTACTTTTATATTTGTTTGACACTGGAATTCCCATTGGGAATATCTGGTAAATTACTGATGTTCAGATGATTTATCCATTTCAGGGCTTGCAAATTCCCTCAAAAGTGTTTTTCCATTGCCTTTAAGTGGAATAATATCCATATCATTTTCACTTACTTATATCATGGTTTTCTTTCTAATAATTGATCGTTGCATTCATAACTATCCTGGAGGGTTAGGATAGTCTTGGCCAACACTGCCTTTGGAAATCCACAATTGAGTTGGAGGTTTTATATTAAGAGCAATTCAATCCTGCAGTCAAGTTGCTTGTCTCAAATGCTGTTCTTGGCTGTTTTTTAGGCAATGTCAGAAACTGAAGTCTACACCCTAATGGGTTCTTAATGGGTCCAGGCTGGGACTCAGACCTGAAGGGTTGTTCTTTTGTTTCTTGCCCTTCCTATCCATGCAAAGAAGAGAAGGCCAGCTCCTTCTGGGGAGTAGTCTGCCAATGCATAACAACACAAGAGCACACAATAGATACAAACTCAAAGTAAACCGCACCAAACTTGATTGCAGGAAATACGACTTCAGCAACAGAATGGTCAATGTCTGGAATACTCTACCTGACTCTGTAGTCTCTTCCCCAAACCCCAAAAACTTTAACCTTAGACTGTCTACTATTGACCTCACCCCTTTCCTAAGAGGTCTGTAGGGGGCGTGCATAAGCGCACCAACGTGCCTACTGTCCCTGTCCTATTGTTTCTCTTATTCTTTTATTTTTCTTATATGTACCCATTTCATGTATTCACAACTATGTATACACTTATACTTATTATCTTGTAAACAATTGGCAAATCAAATAAATAAATAAATAAATAAAAATGCCTGCCTTTTCCTTTGGGGGACTCTTCTCTCTTACCCCAAATGCCTTCCTTTGCTTTCCCACATGTTTACACACAGAGATACCCTCACACCTCTTTTCATGGTATTTCCTTTGACACTAATATAGGCCATTTCTCTCCCCTCCCCCGTATGTCCCAAATGTGCTTTCTTTCAGGAGGCAACTGAGCTGTCTTGTTTTGCTTGATGAACGTTTCGCTTCTCATCCAAGAAGCTTCTTCGGTTCTGACTGAAGCTTCTTGGATGAGAAGTGAAACATCTTCAAGCAAAGCAAGGAAGTCCAGTGGCCTTTTGAAAAAAAGCACATTTGGAACAACCATGACTTGGACGACTGAGAATCTCCACAGACACATGCACATTCTTATGGCACTATTTTTGCCCTCTTGCTACAATACTCAAAGCAATACATGTGTTCTTTCATTCAGACCTTCCATGGAAGTTTCATAATAAGGAAGAGCAGATGGAAGAGCTTCACGGAAACAAAGCAGAAAGGGTCTAGTTGCAACGCAAGGATGTTTTAATAAGGGGAAGAGGAGTAGTGTGGGCAGAGAGTGGAAAAGTAACGTTTCACCCACCCCGGGCAGATAATGAAAGGGAACCCAATTATTCATGCAGGCTGAATGAAGGTTGAGCCTTTAAAGTCAAGAATAGGTCATTGGCTCTCTCAGCACAAGAAGCATTTTATAGGTGAGAAATGTTAACTAAACGTAGATGGTTAACTCATCGTGATGTACTAGGACAGTGATGGCTAACCTATGGACACGCGTGCCACTCGTGACACGCCGAGGCACTTTGACTGACACGCCTGTTGGTGTGGGGAAAACCTGCACATTTAGAGGCTGCCTGTGCTCTGCTCCAATCCCTGCTCCCTGCTTGTTGCGTGGAGGCGTGGTGTCACCGCTGCCGCAAGATCTTTGCAGCAGAGAACCAGTTTTAACCGCCATAAACTGAGGTTTGTCAGTTTCATTACCTCAGGAGCGCTACAGGAGGAAAGGAGATCCATGAGGTTCACAGCCCTGTAAGGTGGCCTTCCGATCCCCACATCCTGCACCTGCAGCCCTGAGACCAGGGAGACGAGTTTCACAGCCCTGTGTGATCACCCCAGCCCAGTCCGTCATAAACCAAATTATTGATATTTCTTGAAGTGACACACGACCCGAGGAAGGCTACACTTTTTCCCGATTTTCGACACACCAAGCTGAAAAGGTTAGCCATCACTGTACTAGGATATTCTCAAGGGGATTGCAAAATAAAATCAGCAGAAGATTTGACAACAGAAGGATATACTTGTCATTGGTTTTCTTGTGTACAATTATCAGAAAGGTTTAGAACGGATAAAAGATTTTATGGTTTAAACAATGCAAGACTGAGTTTGAAATAGAATCATTATAAATCATGATATGGTAGTACTAAAATGTATAACCATTTGTTGAAAAATGTGGCAGAAGAAGAAGTGAAAGCATATGTGATAAAATGGGCTGAAAATGTTGGCTACAATATATAAATTGATTGATGGGAAAGTAAGCAGCTGAAAGGATTGAAATTTACATTATGTTCCAGTCTTGAACAGAACTTGATGATGTGTCATTGGTATTTGTTACTAGAAGAAATTATCTGGAATGTATAAAGGTACTTGGAATCTATGCTGGAAATGTGAACAACATGAAAATACCTTTTATCATGTATGATGGACATGTAAAAAGGCAAAAAAATGGATACAAATAAATATACTAATTCAGAAGAGTTTAAAAACTAATGTATAATTGAAACCAAAGACTTTGTTTGGGGATGAATGGACAAACAGCTAAAAATGTCATGCAATTTTGTTTTTAAAAATCAGGGGTCCCCAACCACTGGGCCGCGGACCGGTACCGGTCCATGGATCACTTTGCACCGGGCCGCAAAGAAAATAAAAATAAAAAATAAAATAAAAATGGCGGCTTTCTTCGCCTTCGGTGAATGCTGCTGGGATCAGGGATCAAGGACACAAATGAAAGAAGGGGAGGGAGGAAGCAACCAAAGCCTGTCCTACTCTCCGGCTCAGTGGCTTCGGTTTCCTCCCGCCTCGTTCCTCTCTCAGTCGCTCTCTCGCTCCTCCACCAGCCCAGGAAGAAACTTCTTCAAAGAAGCCGGCAGGGTGGCTTTTCCTGTCGGCGCAGCTCCCCCGAAGCGCCCGTTCACCCCCACCCCGCCGCCAATCAATCCAGGTTCAATCCAGTGCTCCGTTCTGCCTGCCTGCCTGCCTTCGTTTCTGGTTGTTTCGGAGCAGCTTCGGCTGAGAATAATAACTATTTGCCTCTTTTTCTCAGCCGAAGCTGCTCCGAAACAACCAGAAACGAAGGCAGGCAGGCAGGCAGGCAGAACGGAGCACTGGATTGAACCGCGGGCGGCGGGGTGGGGGTGAACGGGCGCTTCGGAGGAGCTGCGCTGACAGGAAAAGCCACCCTGCCGGCTTCTTTGAAGCAGTTTCTTCCTGGGCTAGTGGAGGAGCGAGAGAGCGACTGAGAGAGGAACGAGGCAGACACCTGAGGGATGAGGCTGAGGGAGGCAGGGCCGAGAGGCGGGGCTTCTCAGCCATCCTGCAGGGACTTGTCCTGAGCTGCGGAGACAGCCGTGGGCCGCCGCCGCCCAGCGCTCAGTTTTGAAGGCGCTCCTCAGCCCGGCGCAGTTCCTGAATCTGCAGCTGAAACCCTCCGTTTTAAATGTCCCAATAGAAGAGAATATCTGTCGCTCAGGGTTGCAATGAGGAGGCATTGGCGCTCCCTGAACTTGGTGGTTTGCTGGCAGATGTTTTATTACCCGACTAGGTAACAACATCAGATGTTACCTAGTCAGGTAATGAAACGTCTGCAAGCAAACCACCAAACTCAGACTCCTCCCCCCCCCCCCGGTCCTTGAAAAAGTGTTTCTTCATGAAACTGGTCCCTGGTACAAAAAAGGTTGGGGACCACTGTTATAGATGACACCTGCAGAAAGATTATTACATGCTCAAAAGTGGAACCCTAAATATTATTCCTAATTATATCTTCCTTTATATTCACATATTTTCCATATAGGAAGAACCATCCCTTTTTTACATTCTTTCCACTTTAGATTTTCTGTGATTGATTTCCTTGCTCCCTTCCTTATCATGCAGTGTAAATATTATCTTCACCATTAACTAAGTGTTCGAGGCTTGCTGCACAACACAGATACTAATTCTTCAGATGGGCATCTGGCTGGTTTTGCATACATGCTAAATTTCAAGGGTGCTTGGTTTGTGAAATGAATTAACTTATTAATTCCTACTTAAGAAAACGATGGCTAGCACGTTTAAATATAATTGCTATTGTTCTTAGCATATTGCGGATACAAGGATCTGAATCCATTCAATTGTGAATAAATTCCAACACCAAACAACATGACTGATGAGTAGCAATTGTGTCCCTATTTGTAGTAAATATCTTTCTTCATAGACTTCATTGATTTTGACAGTAGCTAAAAATTATTGCAATGAGAAAGTTGCTAAAAAAATTGACAACTGAGCCATGCCTTCAAATCTTAAAAATTAGTTTTCAACAATACTATCTTATCAGGTAGAAATCATTACACTCCTGGCTTCATACATGTGTTCTGTTGGTATAAATTAGTTTGTCATTCCTGTTAATTAACAAATGTCCTGTAAAGGATGATATCTCCATATTTGCTACTGGACAATAGACTCCCAGGTCCCCTTCCTTCCCACAGCTCTAGTGCAGCTGTACTGACTACTGTGGAACAACATTGACCCCTAGTGGCCAGAGTGATGCCAGCAGGTAAGAGGCATCATTGCCAAGAAAAGATATATTTCTTATTCAAGGATATTTTCATTTCGAAGAGGTTTTTTTTTTAAAAAAAAACATTTTAAACAAACTTTCACCAAAAATATTAATACCTTAATCAGAACAAAGTGGAATATTGAAAAGGAGTCAGATAACATAGTAAAAATAATGTCCAAAATTGTGTGAGATATTGTAAATCCTATCCACCTTCTCTGGTAATAATCTAAATTATTCTCATCATTTTTCCCTCAGCATTGACAGTCTTATCTGAAATAATTTAAAGAGACAGTATACAAAGCAAGGAAACACATCTGCTTCAGGATAAGGAAAACCAGGATTAAAATTTAACAATCAATCTTCAATTTATATTTCATATTAAGCCATGTTTTGTTTTAACTAGCCATAGTGGCCTTGTTTAGTCAAAATATTAAACACAAATCAAGAAGTGCACACTAGACATTAAAGTGATCTGTTAATTTGATTTCTGAATTCTACTGGCATATTATTGGCTTGTGTTTTATCCAAAGAAGTGGAAAGTCTAGCTTTGAAATCTGTTGTTCTCTCCCATCACCAGTGGTGGGATTCAAATAATTTAACAACCAGTTCACCCAGGGTCAGGTTGGCTGTCGTGGGAGGTGTGGACCATCCCCGTTCTTCAGCTCTGCCACACATGCAGGATGAACCTCCCGCAATGGCCGACCTAACACTGGGTGAACCGATTGTTAAATTACTCCCCCCCCACCCGGATATCAAATCTGGGCACTGTGCTGCAATGGAGAAATGGGGAACGGAGCAGCCGGCATGAGGGAAGGAGGAGGTGGAGCAGGGAGAAGAAAGAGGGAAGGCAGTCTGGAAGGACATGTGTTCTTCCCACATGTCGGCTGCTCCATTGCTCATTTCTCCATTGCAGTGCACTTTGATCCACTTTGGTAGTGGGTGGTGGTGGTGGTAATTTAACAACCAGTTCACCCGAACCAGTGCAAACTGGCTGAATACCACCACTGCCCATCACTAACATTTGCAAAGTGTTCATATTCATGCTTTTTGGATATACTCATGCGTTTTTTTGGGGGAAAGGCAGGATGATGGGGATCTGTGAGAAGAAAAAATATCCTTCATTTGAATGAACTTATTTTCTTTCTTTCTTTCTCTTAAAGGGTTTCATTTATTTCATTTTATTTTTTTAGAACATTTTACACCCTTCATTTAGTTTGAGGACTTACAAAAGTAAGTAATAACATTTAAAGCAATTATGAAATAAATTGCAAAAGTGAGTAAATAATAGACTGAAGAACATTACAACAAATCAAGTTTGTCCAATATTGAAATAACAAGGCCGGAAAATAAAACCAGTGAATATGCTGAATAATTCAGATTTTAGCCAGACAGGCATCTTTATAAAGACAATGTATGTGCCAGAAGAAGGTTTCAATAGTTACCTCCTGTCTATCCTGCCAGTCTACTGATATTTTAGAAGCAGATACAATTCTATATCTTTGACATTTAATATTTGAGCACTGAACAGTACAGGTTGCAGATGATCACTAGATGGTAGTAGAAGGATATAGAAAACCTGAACATTGCCATTTATTGACGCATTAATTCATTCTTTCAACTTGTATGGTCATCCAACTCTAGTGATTGCTGGGGAGGTTTGCAACTCAAAACTTGGAACTGCAGAGCTTAATGTATATGTACAGCATTTAGCACATGATCTGTGTTAACAGACTTTCTCCATCACATGAAACTTTCCACGAGATATGTTATTGCCACATCTTGAATTAAAAATTGAAGTTCCTTCCAGAAGATGTGGTTCCACAAATAATATATACAACTGAATCCAGAGGGATTGAATAAGCTCATATAGATGTGCATGGAATGCCAAGATCCAGTAGACAGGGTTATTCTGTCAATGCTTATTAAACTAGAACCTAGGCAGTTAGAAGATACCCTATGCTCAAATCTCCAGGCCAAATGTAAGAGCTCTGTTTCTGTTTTACCAAGTCTTCCCAGGAGGCATAAAGATGTGAATAAATTTTAGCCTTCTCCATGCCATCCTGGGGTAGTGGACACCATTTTTCAAAATTCTAGCCAGCAAGATAATGGTAGAACATCTGTGCATCTAAATCTGTAGATGCACCTAGTTCTTGGTTAAAAATCACACAAACCAGAATTTTAGCCAATCTGATATTGTCAGTGGTAAAATAGAACAGATAAAGATGATTTCTTCCAGATTTATGATGACTAGAAAGAAAGACAACATAAATAACAGAAAAATGTTTTATTGCTTTTACATACCGGTAGTTTCCTTGACTCCGCCAGATACTAGTAATTCATGATTATATCTGTGCTGAAGTGGAAGTTACAATTTTGAAAACTTAAAAATGAAAAGGGGTGCTGTTGTGTACATGCATCACAAACTCTACTTTCCCTGACTGTGTTTGTATTTCTTTGGCTCCTTTCAACCTGGGACATTGACCAATTTGCCATTGAAGATGAAATTTCTAAGGGGGAGTTTCCAGCATTTCCAAGTTGCTGAGCCTTCAAGACATGTAACCTGTGTCCTTATGAAAATAATATTCTGTGTTCCAAACTGAGCATCTATATTGGTATTGTGCTGCCCAGGAAACAACAAACATTAGTTAATAGTTACTCAAGGGCTAAAAGTTACTGAGAGAAAACTTATTTATTTTCTCTTATTGCTGCAGCCAATGAATAAAAAGGAACTTATGAAGAGGTACATGGACTTGGGGGAAGCCAGGCTGGTTGGCAAAGATGGAATGGTGAAGAGAGGTAGAGTGTTGCTGTAAACTACTTTAAGCTATACTTCCGTGTTCTTACCTCATGCCATTCATTACTTTGATTTCCTGTTTTTGGTCTCCTTCTTCTCTTTGCATAATATTTCTTATCTCAGAAAGGAATCACATGATGGGTATGTACATGGGTATGCATGTATGGATGGACTGCCACAGTTCCTACAGGAACTTAGTCTGGACACATGCAGGCCCTTTCCAGCATTTCATGATTCAGTGTTAATTCTTCAGAGACTTGGTGATCCATCATCACGAAAAAATAAAAATAAAAGGCTCTCCTAGCTGAATTATTCATATCTTCAGCCTGCTAAACTAGTTAATACAAGACAGCAGACTTTTTCCTAGGCTTTCTCCGGGCATATTCATTTGTTTGAAAGATTAATAATCTAACCCAAAATAGACCTTTCAATATCTTTGTCTCTAGTCATTGTTTGAACCTTGTTCTTAAGAAACAAAAATAATATCTACATCCACAAACAGATTAATTTCAAGCTGAAACAGAGTGAAATGGGTGGGTATGCATGTATTTGTTTCATACTAAATCAATATGAGGAAATTGGGACTGCTAGATCCATAATGCAAATTATGGTAATCAAAACTGGTGTCTGACCTGGGTTGCCTTTTAGTTAATTTGAAGAAAATGCTGATAAGGCTCGGACATCGCAGTTCTGTTTGGATGCCTCTTCTAGCTATTTATATTATTTAATCCCACATGTGACAAGAAGTTCCCCTTTTTAAATTGCAACAAAAGAGAAGGTGCTGTTTGCTGTGTTCAAAATACTTGTGCAAGACAGAGCCTGTTGTCCAACTAGATTTAAGATCACAATGAAATCTGTTTGCCACATTGAAGCCAAACTAGAATTTGTGGTCTGACTGAAGACCTGTGGATTCTTTACCAGGAAAAAAGCCAGCGTGGTTTAGTAGTTAAGGTGTTGGAATAGGAGTGGAAAAAGCAGACTTAAGTCCTGCACCCCTCAACTATGAAAACTCTCTAAATGACTTTGGCTTAGTCACTCTTGGCCCAACCAACCCTACAAGAATGTTGTTGATGAGATAAAATGGAGGCCCCTTTGAAGCTTCCTTGAGCAGCACATAACAATCATTACTTTATCCCCATATGACTGCAAAACAGCCACAAAATGTTGGGGAACTTTCCTGTTTCAAACCCAAGAATTTAGACAAGTATAAAGCTGGCTTGATATACCCATTTCGAGTGAATAGCCATGAAACTGTGGAAAGTGGGACAGAGAGACAACATTTCACCATGCTAAAATTGAGCATCTATCGGATTTTTTTTTTTATCAGGAAAGACAAACTGTTTGGGAATGGAGAATTCCTGATAATTAATACATGTAGTCCTTGATTTAGAACCACAATGGAGCACAAAATTTATGTGGGCTAAATGAGACATTTTTTTAAATGACTTTTGCACCCATTTTATTATCTTTTTTGCCACAAGTGAATCACCACAGTTGCTAAGTTAGTAACACGGTTGTTAAATGAATCTGGCTTCCCCAATGACTTTGCTTATCACCAAGTCTTTAAAGCAGCCATGTCTTTCCCCCAGATTGTGCAGCTGCCTTCTGCAGCTACCTATTGATTTAAGAAAAGGTATGGCTGCTTTAAAGGAGAGCAGGTAGGCCCAAGTTCACACTTCTATGCTCTGTAAAGCATCTTTTTGGAATCAAACTTGAAGTACAGGATATCCATATCATCTAATCATCTTCTCGGTTGTTCCTCTAAATTGTTCCTCTAAAATGAAAATATAGCTACAAAACTGGCTCACTCCCCAAAGACTTCATAGCCTAAATAGAATGTAAATCCAAAAGTGAAAAGCATAGTTGATTCATAGCAAGAGTCAAAATTATAAATGCAAGATTCATAACTATAGGGTCTCCCAGCAGTTGTTTGTCTGAGAGCAGATTTGTGCAGCTTTGCATACTAAAGATAAGCAAATGGAGCAAGTGTCCTCTAATTCAGTAAGATTTGTTGGGTAATTAATCATTTTCCTTTATTAGGATAAATATGGTCCTTTAAAGGCAAGTTTTTGCATCTATAATAGCCTTTTTTTTAAAAAAAAATCTGCTCCTTTAGGAACAATTTCTGTGGCCTTTACAAATGGTGGCTATAAAATTGTTTTTTTTAAATCACAGCTATTGATGATACCATGCATATGTTTATTTTTTTTAATTAAAGGTGCAAATATCCCATTCTGTCATCACCAGCATCTTGGGAACACATTTATTCCCAAGAAATATGGGGGAAATTTATCACTTACTTTCAAAAACAAATTGGTTATTTTTCCTTTTTTCTTAAATCCAAATTCAAAATCTTTCCCCCTTTTAAAGAAGGATACTGGGCATAATGCTATGTCAAGCTGTGGGATTTTCTCAGGGGATACTTAGGGGTTGTAGGAAGTTGGCCATACAAGAACAACATCTCTCCTGCTTTGAACAAATCTTAATGAAGCTCATTTTTTCCAGTCCAAATATTCCTTGCACAAAATAGGCCAGTTCTGTCAGCTAAGAAACTGGATTATTTTATTTATTCCCACCACAATTGCAAATTTTCTACAGTTCAATTTCAGATTTAGGAAGACAATCAAAAAAGATTTATGTAAAGTTACTTTTCTAAGGCCTATTCTCACTTTTATGGAAATAGGTATTCTCTCTCTTTTACTTGTTTCACCCTCACTAACAGTGAGGATGTTATATATAATGGCTTATATATAATGGCACTTGGCCGAAGACCGGCCCTGTACTATAGCTTTAAGGAGAAGAGTCTTACTTATAAAAAAGGGATCATGAGACTTACTTGGCTAGCACTCTCCTATTTGGTTATGTAACTGTCACAATGCCCACTCTTTTTTGGAATGCTCTACAAAAGTTGGAGAGGTCAGGGTGAACTCAGATTTAAAAGAACAAATCTGATGTAAAAACAACTATTGATCTCCCTTGTTTAATATATACATTGTGCATCTACAATTATGGTAAGATAACAGAAACAACTTCTGTTTATAATTTTGGGAAGTAAATAAACTTCCCAATTAACAACAGTAATGGATTTTCTTTTGTTTTATTTAAAGATTACTGCTGTTCTTCACAATAGCAATTTATTAGGAATATGAAGCACCTTGAAACTCTGTAAGGCAAAGATACCTATTTAAAGAAGCTAAATGATACTTATGCAATCCCGGGAAAATACTTGATTGAGTTTAGAAAGCATTATCAGGATGGGGCAAGGTATAACAGGTGTACCTTCTAACTCTGCAACCTTCTTAAGTCAAAAAGGTTATTTTTCTTACAGTGCATAGCTACCATGCAAGCCAAGCAAAAATGTAGATTCTTTAGAAAGACCCCCATAAGTGTGGTTGATGTGGGTACCCAGCCCCATTCTGAAACACATTTTCAGAATGGAAACCGAAGACCTGCATATCCTTGCTATTTATTTACACATGTGTACATTCCCCTTGTTTTTTGTAGCCCAATCCACAGTTCAGTATCTCAGCAGGCCAGAGCACCTGGCTAATCTTGTCTAGGTTGAGATGCTGAGCAGGCAGACCTCATTAATATTCAGTTGGGAGGCCTGTAGAGATATGTGTGTGTGGATTAGCAAGGATCAGTTCAAGGCAAATTGGAGAGCTGTTACATAGGATAACAGAGTCCTAGCCCAGCGCTATTTCTTTTGCAAGGGCTTCTCCATCAATAAGTAACTATTCATAGTGTTGCTCTAAGGCAGGGTTCATTAATAAAACTTCCCTGGTTGCAGCAATCTAGAACAAAAGATACTATTTTCTCTTTCCTCCCCTCTTCCCCACCTTAATTTATTTTGAGATAATTCAACACCTCCAGTAGTTTGTTCCTTCATCTGACTCAACTTTAGATTACACAACTTAAGCTATGACAATGCTTTCAAATTATTCAAATTATTACTCTGAAATTATAAATTTCAAAGAATTGAAATTTCACAAACTGCTTGATAGCCACATGTTTTAAGAGTGCTAAATGTCTTTATTGTTCTCAGTTCTGATTATGCAAAGCAGGGGTGTCAAACTGCGATGTCATATCACGTGATGTATTTTGACTTTTCCCTTCGCTAAACCGGGGGTAGGCGTGCCAGCGTAACACATCCAGCCTCCAGGCCACGAGTTTGACACCCCTGATGTAAGTGATTCTTTGCAAGAGTTGTTTTTGACTCCCGAGAACTGTTGTATTTCATTCAAAGTTGAGAGTATTCCAAAAAAAAAAAAGGAGACATTTTAATATTTTTTTAAAAAATACTGCCAAAGGTAGTTTTACTCTGGTAGTTGAAGACTATCAACATTGTTTACTATGATTTGAGAAAGTGTGTCAGAAATAATCTGATCTATTGTATTCAATATGACTATGTCTATAACACTTACTGTATTTGCCGGCGTATAAGACGACTTTTTTGCCCTAAAAAACATGCCTCCAATTGGGGGTCGTCTTATATGCCGGGTCGCCTTATACGCAGGCAAATAGTAATTGGGAAGCACTGCGGCTGCCCGGCTGAGGCACTTTGCGCATCGTGGAACGATCCCGTGAAGCCGAAGGAGCAGCCAGCCTTCTCCCAGCTCCCAAGGAAGCGAGGCTCGCACCACCGAGCTCCGCCTGAGGTATCCGTCTGGGGCTGTCAGGAGTTGTTACCGCTGGCGCGGCTCGCTGAGCTCAGTCCGCTGCCTCGAGAAGGAAAGGCAAAACCAGGAGCCGCTGCTGCCATTGCAAAGCGCCGCCGCTGCTCCTGGTTTTGCCTTTCCCTTCCCGAGGCAACGCTGGGACTGGAGCGCGCGAGCCGCAGCGGTAACAACAGCCCCTGCCGGATACCTCAGCGGAGCCCGGGCGGTGCGAGCCTCGTTCCTTGGGAGCTGGGAGAAGCTGGCTGCTCCTTTCGGCTTCACGGGATTCGTTTCCACAGTGCACAAAAGTGCCTCAAAAAAAAAAAAAAAAGTGCAAAAGTGGAAGGCGTGCGGAAGAGGGGCGAGTATATAACAAACTATATTTTGAGTGGAAATGTTGGGGGGTCGTCTTATACGCCGGGTCGTCTTATACGCCGGCATATACGGTAGTATAATTACATCAGAAATTTTAAAAATAATAAATTCAGGCTTAAATACAGATAGACCTATACTTACAACAGTTCATTTAGTGACTGTTCAAAGTTACGGCACTGAAAAGTGACTCATGACCATTTTCCACACTTATGACCTTTGTAGCATCCTCATGGTCAACATGATTTACATTCTGATGTTTGACAACTGGTTCATATTTATGACAGTTGCAGTGTCTCAGGGTCATTTGATCATCTTTTGCAACCTTCTGACAAGCAGACAATGGGGAAGCCGGATTAACTTAACCGTATTACTCTTTTAACAACTGCAATGATTCACTTAAAAAAGAGAAGATAGTGAAATTCTGTCTTTCTTGTTTATTGTTTTTTAACAAATCAAAGACTACATTCAGAAGGAAGCTTTTACATTGAAAGACTTTAATTTTTGAGCAGTTGAAACAGTGAACAAATTGAAGGTGTTTTCTGGGTCTACTGCCACTGCTGTAATTGCTGGATTTTCTTACGAAAAAAAATGTTATTATTGCAAAGTGTTTGCACACTTTTGGAACAAAAGTTTAGAATATTAAGTCATAGAGAGTCACTGAGTGGTGACAGTCAAAAGATGAAATACTGCTGTGTAATTCTGCACAATACATCAATGTTCTGCTTTCTTCTTGTCTTTTCTCATTCTTTTGTTCTTTCCAAGAGGCTTAGATGAATTTTGCTAGAGAAATAAATTATAAAAAAAAAATCAGATAAACATATCTAATTAATGTTACTTTTTTACACAGATCACATGCTTTTCTGAACATTGCAAGCATATAGTCAGGGTTAATTACCTAAAATTAATATTGTATTACACTTACTTTATCCCTGTCATGAATGCTTTGGGAAAAGTTTTATATATATAAATTATTTAGTATTATTTGTGTTGGGTAAAAAATGGTTATAAAAGTAATAAAAGCTTTATAATTGTTTAAATGAGAAAAACTTACAACCAAGTTTTCATATTTTTTTTCTTAAATAAAAAATAAATTTGATAAAATAAATTCACTTACTGGATGTATTGTAGATAGCATTCACTGTCACTGATGTTAGGCGTGCATTTCAGCTCTACCCTTACCCATACCAAAAGGAACATTTCAGAAGGAAGCTAATGCGACAGATGTTTTACTAAAAACTTACAGATATATTAGTGTAATTCTGCTCCACAAGTATATTTCTGGCACAATTGTTGATGTGTTTGAAACGATCTGGTCCTAGAAGGATACCACCATACCAGCGAGACACCACCACCAAAACATTGTGGACATTGAGGATCTATATTTAAAAAAATCACATATTCATATTTAGAAGATGATTCACAACCATCTGATTCACTTTATTACATACGAGCATTTCTTAATTATCAGCGCAACCCCATACTATCTGCAAAATATCATTGTCCAAAAACATACCTTTGCAGCATAGAATCCATGACTTAAAGCAAGCCATCTTGATAGTTGTGGCTGATGCCATTAAATCTGTTTTATCAGGTATTCATTTTCAGACAACATGCAAATTTGATATTAGCTTTAAACAAAAAGCAGAGCTTAAACTGAAAGCAGAGCTTCTGCTTTCTAATAGAAAAAAGGTGGAGGAAGCTGATAAGTTCAAAGTTTTTTCCTGTAACTTTAAACTCTTGTTTATCCTGTCAGACCATCAGCAACAATTGAAAAGATAGCTAGATGCTTCGTATTTATTTTCCGTACTCTTCCAAGGCAAAGCAAACCTAGATCTTACCTATTTGCCATAGCATTGCCTTTCCAATCTAAGTTTTTTCAGATAATGTAACCTACAATTTTGTTTTGGATGATGGATTTATAGTCCACAAAGAAATTATTGGAAAAGCTGGATATTAGTTCATTCTAAAACTATTCATTCTGTGCAGACAGTGATATGAATCACAGGCAAGAAAAAGTTAGATATAAGAGGGAGAACTTTAAACACCAAATGCCACTTTATGGAAATTAGTAATATTTTCATTCAATATACCAAATATTATTGATCTCTTGTCACAATTTCATCATTGGTCAAAATATTCTAAATAACAAATAATACTCTCAAATAGGCTATATCCACTGACAAAAAATTGTCTGATTATAGTGCTAAGGCTATGAATTTTCTGATCATAAATGTTATGGCTACAAAGTATAAAAAATATCTTGTTACCAATTGATTCCTTTCACCTGCATAAGATGGAGAAGACGACCCCCAGCTGCTGTTTCACCATCATCTTCACAATCTTGTAAAAAAGTCTGCTTGTCTTCACAGTATATCCTTAAAATAATAACAATACTAGATTATAATGGAAATATGTGTCTCATTCTATATCATATTATATTTGCTTGCTTATCAACCTACTACTTTTATACAATTCTCTAAAATCCATGAATAATTTATTTAGAAAATTTATATTGCCACCTACTCACACATGGCAACTCAAGGTGAATTACAAGGGCATAAAAACACCGTAAAAAAGAAATAAAAAGAAAAATAATAAAGTAATAATCCCCACTTCCATAATCCATGAATAATCATGTGCAAATCATTGAGTCTGAACATACAGATCCAAGAAACAGAACATTAATTAGTGGATTTTTATCCTCTTCATTATTTTGTAGTAATTACTAGCAAACCTTAGCTACTCACCTGTAAGCATATATGTTGTGAGTAGCACTGGCTATTTTCTTATTTTTGTACAACTCAGCAAGAATATTTTTCACCTTGAAAGAAAAATAAAGTTTCAGACAATAATTAGGATTTCTGTACTTTACTTGGAAATCTTGCTAACTCCTTATTGATGCTTAAATCTTGTATATTTGAATACAAGTTAGTGCAACTTTGATTGAAGAATATAGAATGCATATTTTAGCCAACAAACTCTCTCTTAGAATAGATTGTACTTTCTAGCCGTTTTGAGAATCAGTCTTCACTGACAATTGGGGCAGAAACATATGCTTGAATTCTAACTTCCTTCCCTTCAACAGAAAAGAGATCACAGAATTGCTCCTTCAGGGAACTCTGCTTCCAAGATTTGGTAAATCCTTAGGAACAGATGATACAATAGACAACAGGGAAATAACAAATGCCCAGAAGTAACTTTTCTCCTTAACTGAACTGAGTAAGAATTTAGGATGCAAGGCATTTATTGTAATATTTAAAAAGCATTATGGATAAAATAAAGAAATCAAGCAGGTAAAAATTATAGAACAAAAAATTATGGAAAGAGATGTAAAAACAAGATATAAATTGACGGTGTTAATATTCATAGAAAATAGAGCAGCTTTCAGATTTCACATTAAATGGTAGAAATAATATTACCAATATTGTCATCAAAACAAATCAATTCTCAACAGATGGCACAAAAAACTACCCAATTGATAGAAACTCAAATGGTCCTTGAAGAAAAATATGAAACAGCAGTAATTAAATTAGCAGATTAATCAGTATGTGATCTTTGGTATTGAACATTCATACTTCAGATTGTTGAGTTGCATCTAGATTTAGGCCTAAGTGTAAGAATACACTTATACAAATCAGGAAATCCACTCTAAGTATGACTAACCCATTAGTGATACTTAAGTCGCTATATTCTGTAGTGCCTTTCTTCTAAGAAATCAAAATGCACAGGATTGAAATATTTTAACTTTCCTTGCATCCTGCCTAGTAAATTACAGAATCCAATGGGTTAGCTTATAGTAATAAATATGTCTTCCCTAACACATTTGTTTCAATTGTCTGCATTACAGTCACAAAAGATTTCAATAAATAATTAGGCTGTAATTTTTAAGTTGTCTTTCTCCTGTCTCCCTTCAAATATTGTAACAACTGTATTATTCTTATCAGAGAGATTACATTTCCCTATATAATAAAGTAAAGAAACTGTTTTCATAAACAATGTATAATTAATACCACTTTAAGCAAAACAATATTAAAACTCTGAGAGCTTGAGAAAACATGTCTGGCGAGCAAACAGCATTTAATTCAAAAGAGAAAAGTCATTCCTCTAGAGTTATCAAAATACATCTTCAATATTTATTTTTGTTGTGTTTCCATTATTTCAAAGCAAATATTCTTACTATGCCAGTGAGAAGAACACTGAAGCGTAGCTCATATTCCCTATATACAATATCTGTCTTCCTACACTTGATCTTAGTTAAAAGGCCAAGACAAGTGACCAAGGAGGACAATGTGGCTAAATAAACAGTGCAACAATTACTTAGTGGTTCATTTGTATATAACAAAAATGTTCCACAACACATGTAAAAAGGAATAAATTGGAACATCATGAGACACATGCATGAAGAAAAGCAGTGTATGAAAAACTTTGAGTGTAATGGAACTTATCCCAAAACAAATAGGCCTCACAAGCGGGTAATCCATAGTCTTCCATATATTGGTGAAATCCAATCAACAAAAACCTTAATTGCTGTAGTTCTGGATAATGGACACTGGGGTCCAACAACTTGAGAACTGGGGACCACCCATTTCTAATCAATATGAGCTTTGTACGTATATTTTACCTGCCCATCCATGATGTTCTCTGATCTATGTGACTGTTGCATAACCTTAAGTGAGATGTGATCCTTTAGTCACAGACATGATAGTAGAGGTAGATAAACTGGCATTGTCAAAATCTCTGAACGACAACTTGCAACACTGCCTATTAATATAGTTGCTTCCACCCAGTTACCTACCTGTCATGGCTAATGCATTTTTGTATATTTTGCTAATATAAGGACCCGAGACAAGACATTTACAATAATTATAACTGTTTTTAATTAAAATTATATCCTGCCTTTCTGTTTAAAACATTTCTGAATATCTAATGATAAAGATGACAATTGTAATTAAAACATTGGTGGGGGTTTTTGCATAAAAACACACCAGGAAAAGAAAATTATGACTCACCAAATAACAGTTTATTTACCATAAACTAACTTAGATACCAACAGATAATGATGCAGTCCAGATATCAGACCAGCACTAAAAATAATGCTATTATTATAGAATAAACAAAAATTGCTTAATATTAAAGAGTGATTACTGTAATTCAAATGCAACCCAGATGTTAGTTAGAAGTTGATTTTCCCTAGATTTAGTGTGGATGCTACACTCGTGCAGCCAAGATGAGTTTTGTAGAAAAAGCAGCTAGAAAGTCATGTTGTTTGTGAGCTTTTTCAAAATAATATTCTCTAATTAGCAGGTAGTGCCTAATGTCATCTTATACACTAACCATTTGAAAAGAAGTTCTATCTGAATTGGTGGACACTAAAGTAGATGTCATACTTTGCCTTCATGAATACTTTGCCACATTGCTATGTCTCCCATAGCATTCAAAATTCTTTATTCTTTTTCCTTCAATCAGTCCACGGCCTGGTATTTTTTATAAGACAATAGAAGTTTCTAACTGGTTTCCTTTGCTTGTCCATGAGTTAATCCTGGAATTTAATATTTGTTTCAGTAATATTAAGCCTCTTAATATCCCAGACAATTATTTTCTATTCTCTCATTTCTTATCTGTCATTCTTGTCTATGAATGTCTTAGAATGATTTCAGCCTTCTCTAGCCTCATTCTAATCTTCTTTCAGCCTATATCAAATATTTCATTCATTTTCTATTCACGTATTAATGGGCCTGTCCATAAAGAAGTGGTATAGTATAAATTGCCAGAGAGTAAGCTAAATTTATAATGCACTGAGATATCCTTTCTTGATTACACATTTTCCACACATTTGCATAGGTTACAAGCAAAATGCCCAAGTCTATTTTCACTTCCAGTTGTTCATCAGTCAACATAATGCATTGATATAGTATTTTTCTGCAGCAACATGACCGTTTCCAATCCACATAATCAAAAATCCTTCTTCACAACTTACCCATAAGATCACTCAACCTGAGACAAACAGGTACATACTACTGTTTACAGACATTAGAGCCAAAAAATAAAATCAGAATCTCCACCGTATATAAAGTTCTAGATGAATCAATTACTGAATGGGATAATGAGGTCTGCAGACTCAGAAAGTTATCAAGCAGTTATTTGATGTTCTTTCAATTAATTTATAGATATGAATACGCTGAACCCAAAGGTATAACCTATTGAATAACAAACCGATATGATTGGTTGAAAGCAGGCTTTACTAACCTGTTTGAGGCACACAACAGGTGCTAAATGTGCCTGAAATGTGCTTCTTCGGTCTGTAATTGGGTTCCCATGATAGATTGGAGGTAACTCTTCATCTGAAAATTGAAAAATTCAGATTTTGTGCCAGGATGGCTTACTGAACTTTTTCTACCTATTTCAAATAGAATTTCTGAAATATTTTCTTCACAAATATTATCTCTGGGCTCTTTAAATATTAACAACAAACAATGATTTCTAGTCATGTTCATCAATCTTTAAAATTTTCCTTTTCTATACTTATTGCTTTCAAGACTTTAATCCTGTTTTTCAGCCAAATGCCAAGCACGGGTTGTCTCAAACTAGGAAACAAGATAGAAGAATGCAAAGAGACAGACTGTAATTCACATTTAGCTCATATAATCTAATCACCAGTATTTCTCTGTACTGTTTACAAAAAAATTAAGATAACTAGGTTAAGGAACTAAGATTCCTCCATCTTAGAATTCTGTTATTTGTTCCTTTCTCATTTTAACTGGAACCCTAAATTTTAGAAACTGACATATTCGCTTAGAACCCATGCATCATGAAGTATCTCCTAGAAATCAAAGGACTACATAGTCTTAACAAATATCTGAGATATGGAAACATAAGCAACCGTATATGTATATGTACAGTATATGTATATGTATATGCATATGCACATGTATGTTGGAATCCTATGCAGATCCCGAAGCAGTATTTATTTCAACATTTTCCCCAATTCAGATATTCATATCTGACATAGGGACATAAGGAAGGGGGTCAGAGAAAACTGCACGGCCCTGTCACACCTTTGTACAATGGTAAAGCATATGTTTGACAAGTAGGAGGTCTATATCCATCCCATTATCGAAGAAGAAAAAAGCACTCTCATTACCTAATGCTCAAGGCAATCTGTGTTAATATTCCAAAACTAGATGAACCAGTGACTTGTCTCAATATAGAGCAACTTCTCTGTTGTTATGATCTCATTCTCTTCGCAGGGGCTTCGTGTAATCACATCCCTTCAGCTGCTTTCCCTCTTTATTTTTATATAAGCTTAAGTGAAATATAATGGGACAGCAATAGCTTTTACCTTTTTTTTCAGACAGATCAAAATTCAACATCATAGCTGTACAATCTGGAAGAGGTTGATATTCCAGTGCAAATTCTTCTTCATAATCCACATCTGTTTCTTCTGTAATTTTTTTATTATCTGGGCCTACTGGTAAAAAAAAATGATGCCAGTTAATACTTAACAGTATTTCAGTGGCAACAGCTCTAAAGAAATCAGTATTAAAATTCCACTTCCATGATATTTGCCAAATATATCTTTATTTAATTTTTATATTTAAAGATTTACAGGTGCTTGTAGTATTTTCCTGACCCTTATGTGTTTTCTATCAAACCTGAAATATGTAACGCTTCGTCTGCCTGCCTGCCTGCCTGCCTGTCTATCTGTCTATCTATCCAATTCATAAAGCTTGCATATTTCACCTGCTCACTCTCTGAAACATAAAACTGCAATACCAACAATATGCACCTAAACGTGACCCGGTGTCAATATTAAAATGACTATGCAAATCACATATAGAAACTAAAATGCAGGTAAGTGGACGGGCAAGATAGCAAACATTTCAAAGTGAAAAAGTTTGGCCCATTTGCTATGCTGCCATAATGCCCCTCATATCGCTACATTTCATTTTGTCCATAAATACCTTCTACTTATCTTCAATTACAAGCCAATTTTCTGCTATACAAAGAGGCCAAACAACACATCACATATTACCCGATTCTGATGACTGGGATTTTTCTATCAAAACCTCGCGTATCTTCTCCACCCACAAATAAAGAATGCTTTCACCAAGGTTCTGTCTGAAACAAGCCAATTACAGATGATATATCAAGAAGCTCTTAATGTAAAAATAAGAACTGTGTGCGAAAAATCCTATATTTTAATATCACAGAATAAGGCCCCCCAAGGCACCTGGTAAATTGACCTCCTGTAAAATACCAATTTTTTTCTCTCTAAACTTTCTCCTAGATAGTCACTTTTATATACAGTAATGATCCAAATAGGGAACACCGATCAGCACCTATGTCATTCAACAGGGGCTTTCTCAAAATGAGTCTATTCAGATCTCTCAGCATGGGTTTAACTAGAACCTTTAGAATGCACAGTTGTGCTGCACCAAACAAAAGAGTTTCTAAAATGCCTCTTTATTACATGCCATTATTATCACCATGTAACTTTAAGAGGGCTTGCAAAAGCAATTTGGGGCAGGCAGTACTTCGTTGCAAGAATGTATGAAATTTAACTGACATAGGTTTTGATCGTGTAGATCTCTGGATCCCAAACATTATTCTTGAAGAAATTCTGATCATGAAAGAAAAGAGGCCCATTCTCCCTGTATAAAATCTAGGTATCTAAATGTTTTGGAGAGGTATCTGTTTTACTATACTTTCTGCATTGTACTGCCACCTCCTGGAATTATGAGTATTTAGATTTTTGAAAATACAAATACTGTATGTTTTTAAAGCTGTACATTAAAACAGGACAGAAATATATAGTACTTACACATAGATTACTTCTAGATGATTTGCCAGTTCTGCATACTCCTTTTGTAAAATCCAAGGAGCACTGGAACATAATGAACATGCCAGGTTCTATTGATAGCATTTTCTAAACCATATCCTATTTATGTACCATAAAAATTACAAGTTATTAATAAGTATAATTACAATATAATTATTAAATATGTACCCTTATTTTTTAAAACTTATATTGTATGGAATATACCGTATTTGCCGGCGTATAAGACGACTTTTTTGCCCTGAAAAACATGCCTCCAAGTGGGGGTCGTCTTATACGCCGGCAACACGGGTATATTCTTCGCCTTGTTGGTGAGGAGGCTCGATTCTCCCTCTCCTTGAGGTCATAGCAGGCGCTGGCGAATTGCAAAGGGTTCCTCGTAAATTAGCTGCAGATCTCAGAGCGGGACTTTGCATTCAGTTGTAGCCTTGAGCGTCGGGTTACCCGTAGCTCTGCCAGGGAGGGATTACGCCCGCAATCCGGCCGGCTCCCTCTCGCTGAGGTGGGGCGGAGGTGGGATGTGGGTCCCTACTACCGCTAAGGCTCAGCTAGAGGTAGCACAGCTCTTGACCCGGCTTGCTCGGTTTCTTCCTTCCGTTTGTTTTGCTTCGCTGGCGATTTCACCTTTTGTGGAGCTGGGCGAAGGGACTGATCGGACCCGCCTCTGGGGCTTAGACGTTACCCAGAATCAACCTGGTTTTCAGGCGCGTCCTTGGATGGACTCGGGAAAGGCAGGTGGAGAGGCTAGAAAGAAAAAGGATCTGGAACTCCTTCTTTCCTGCCAGATCCCTGGCAAGCAGCGTTGGGTAAGACCAGGCAGGGCCTGGCGTTTTCCGAAAGGACTTGCCTGTTGAGTGACATCAGCTTCTGAACTAAAGCCCACTATGTCAGATACAATAAAGCAGAATGGGTGTCTTTTTCTCTTTAAAGACGAAACAGAGGTTGGGGGTGGGAAGAGAAGAAGGGGAGCGATCATGTTAAAATGACAACTTTCTAGATCCAGTCCCGAAGGGGAAAGGAAAAAAAACACAAACGCCTAATTTCCTTAATTTCACTGCGATTTCTCCTCTTTCTCACATCCCACATTGTCTTCTCTTGCTGCGGGAGCAATGTCACCTTTTACTCTGGTATCGATGGAAAGGCAGGTTTGGCAGCGGTATCAAGTAAAAGACAAGTGAAAGGCTGAGGAGGATTGACATCAAGATCAACTTATCTTCATTATGGGCAGCTTTGCAGGGTAGTTCATATTTCAGTTCATATTTCAGTTCATATTTTAGCAAGCATAATTTAATGATAGTGGCTGGCAAGTCAAATCTTAGATGCATTGCTAAAATGGGATCTGCAAATGTGGGGTTTTCAGAAAGCTAAAGGAAGGGGAGTGTGGGTGTGAAAATTTGGATATAATTAATCATGGCTAGTTTAAAATGCAACATTGCCACAATTAATATCAGAGTGAAAATTATGCTTCTGCAGGCCATATTTGTGTCTTTCCGGCTTAGCTGAAATAGAATTCTTTTAATAAAGTTGCCTGTCCATGACAAGTCATGGTAAATGGGTAATTTGAAATTTAGGCACACACACACATTTTATAAAACTATGAACTATAACCTGCTCTGAATCGGAAAATTACTTATGTTCTATTATTTGGCATACTTTCACAGCCTTGTGAGTTTTCCTGCATGTCATAAGCATTTGAATATAAATTAACATGTTGAAATCAAATCTGATGTTCTTTTACCTTTTATTTGGTATGTGGAAGGTGTGCGGAAGAGGGGTAGTCTTATACGGCGAGTATATAACAAACTCTATATTTTGAGTGGAAATGTTGGGGGGTCGTCTTATACGCCCAGTCGTCTTATACGCCGGCAAATACGGTAATTATTACAATAAACAGGTATGCTCCCCAATTCTAGATTCTACAATGAATTGGAGAGCATCTATGTTTAAGTAATTAATTCTGAAATTCTGGGAGTTGGTCCACATGTCTTAAAGTTGCTGAACTTCAGAAACTATGACCTAAACTTTCAGTATCCCATCAGCAGCTGCTTCCAGTCAGGTAATACCCCTCTACCAAAGGCTCTTCAGAAAAACATTGTTATAGCATGCTGCTAAAATGAAAGTAAGATGGGAGCCAACCTGACCATGGGAAGTATGCTATTTCAGGGAAAGGAAGTTATGACTGAGAAAGTCTGCTTTGGAGTTTCCACCACCTTCATGTCTCAAGGGGAAGGAACCTACAAGATTCCCCCCCTGGTCTAAATGTGTTAGATAGACAGAATTTATCTAGATCAGATAGTAGTAAATAAAAGTAATGAGAAGTTGATTATATTACCTACTCATTATTCAATATCCTGAATTACTGAATGACCTCTCCTTGCAATTTCAGACATACGTAAAATAGAAATGCCAATGCCTGAGTACCCCACTCTGGACTATGCAGGGCCAGTTGATTGATTGATGACAACTGATTAGGACTACCCACTCAGTAAACAAAAGAACCATACATCAAAATGTCTCCAATCCTCAACACTGACAAGCAACCCCCAAAATACCATGGCTGATGGTATTTAATGTCACTGAAAACTTAAGAAGAGGATACACATCCTCCATCTAAATCTTGCCAGCAATCATCTACTAGAGTAATCAATACCATTTCTAGACTGAAAGTAATCCAGATAATTATATCATAAGGGGAGTCACATAACTTCTGTTTCTCTTCTCAAGAACTCTAGTAATCAATCTGATAATCCTGATAATGAGACATTGGAGATATGGGTGCACATCTTTTTGGTTGATGTCTGCACTTTCAAATGTTCCCTCTCTGAGAGGTGTGAGGTGCCCATTGTATTTTTTTGAACAATTGTTGAAGATCTTTCTCTTTATTCAGGCATTTTCTATATCAGTTCTATATAACTGCATCCTTTTTCTCCCAACTCTTTAAAAAATATGAATTTCTTTATTCATTCATTGTATTCCTGTTTATATCATATATTCACAACCTATAGACTGGCCAGCAAAGTTTAACAACAGAACCAACAAATAATACAGCCCAAAATAAAAGGAGTACAAAATAAAACAGAAACATATTATTGAAAATTGAAAGCAAAACAAAATAGCTATTATAAAAGAAAAGGCTCAAACAGAAATTAAAGCTACATATTATCAGCTATTAGTATCTGGCAATAAAACAGAAGTGGCTGCTATGTAGGAAAGCTAAAAAATGAAAATATTTCAGTTTCTGTTACAGCATAACAAAATTATTTGGGGAGGGTTGTAGTAAGAGTTGCCTATTATTAAAATGATATTCTGTTCTGGAAAGCATGTACTTACTTAAGTTGATAAATAGGTGGTGCTGAAGTTGGATAGTCAGGAGGCAGAATCACCTGCAAGATTTTAATGGTTAACTAGTATCTTTTTAAAAAAAATATCTGGGAAAAATATCCATAAAATCAATTTGGAAATACTGTAACATTATAAAATTACACAAAAAGGTATAGTCTTAAACCAGGGGTGTCAAACTCGCATCATCACGGTGGTGTCATGTAACGTAACGTGACTTTTTTTGCCTTCGCAAAATCAGGTGTGGGCATGGCCAGTGTGTGATGCATCTGGCCCCCGGGCCACAAGTTTGACAGCTCTGTCTTAGACTATACAATCCTATACAATAAAGACAGTACGATTTGTTTTTCTATAAATAGATCTGAGTGTTCAACTTTTTTAATATCAACAAGATGGTGCTCCAGTAGGATAAAGAACATTTAATTCTCCCCTTCCCAATTCTCTGGAGAACTGTATGCACTACTAGTAATTTTTAAAGGAAACAATTATATCCAACACTAAAACTGTTTTAGAGAAAGAAAAAGAAAAACCTACAAAGAAAAACCCTATACTCTGATGAGATCTACTTTTAAACTATAGTCCCAATTATATAACTATAAACTTACCTGCAAATTGAGAGTCCACTTTGGCTGTGCTGAGCAATCACTAATTTTAATGCAAAAATTTTCTCATCTTCATCAACAGTGCACCATTCATCACCATAAATAGCTGACAGAGCTTCAATTTCTTCGGTCTGCAAAATTATGTTATATATAATTAGTTTACGTTATTTTACTTTGAACCATTTTTTTCTCTTTCTGTTCAATCGTGTCCAATTCTTTAAGACAAATCCCTGCAGTTTTCTTGGCAAGTTTTTTCAGAAATGGTTTGCAATTATAGCTGAAAGAGAATGGAAATAAGTTTCTCTCTAGAAACTTGGAGGTGTTTGCAGTGGAAGAGTGAAAAGATAATGCTCAGATATATAATTAGTTTTTATTAGAGATATAAAAAAGCTTCCAACATAAAGATCAGCTACAACAGAATCTAGCAATTCAGTCACTTCAGACTTTAAATATTTGATATTATCACTAGTTTCAAATACTGGGTAAGAATATGCACATTTTAACAAACATTGGTTTTCTTTTGCTTCCTGTTGTGTATGGTTTTTGTACATTGCAGCACAAAGTATCATCTATTTCTGTTTTTTGAAGTGCAACCACATTTTTATTATATTAAGCTGTGGTGACACAGTGATTAGAATGCAGTATTGCAGGCTACTTCTACTGATTGCTGGCTGCCAGCAGTTTGGCAGTTTGATTCTCACCAGCTCAAGATTGACTCAGCCTTCCATTCTTCTGAGATCAGTAAAATGAGGACCCAGATTGTTGGGAACAATATGCTGACTCTGTAAACCACTTAGAGAGGGATGTAAAGCTCTGTGAAGCGGAATATAAGTCTAAGTGCTATTGCTACATTATGCTGACTGGAGAAAGCCCATAGAAACTGTGTGTGTATGAAAAAGAGAATCAGCTGCCTTGACCTAACATGTCAGTAGGAAAGATATAGTTGAGGAAATCAAATTTATAGGAACACGGGGGAAATAAATTATTAATACTTTCTATTTTTAAGGAAATAAAAGCTGCATGAAGTAAACATGTTCCTTGAACTTCAAAAAGAGAAACCTGGAACAACAATACACACAATTCTATGAGGTGCTGGGTTTTACTAGTCCCACTCTCCCGCTTTTCTTGACATTTCAAGCTTGCCAAAGAATGGAGGAATATGATGGATTTTGAACACAGATTCTGAGCATTCCTTCAAAACACTTCAGCTTCTCAAACCTATATGCTTGCTGGAATCCATTGCACCTAAATCTTGCCGTATACCTGTTTGGAGGTTTTGATACTTTCTAAAGTTGCTTGGACTTGTAAAATTTACATGCTTTGATGGTTGCAACCCCTTCTGTCTGACATGAATTGGAGAGCATCTATGTTTAAGTAATAATTCTGAAATTCTGGGAGTTGGTCCACATGTAAAGTTGCTGAACTTCAGAAAAACTAAACTTTCAGTATCCCAAAGCTGCTTCCAGTCAGGTAATACCCTCTACCAAAGGCTCTTCAGAAAAACATTGTTATAGCATGCTGCTAAAATGAAAGTAAGATGGGAGCCAACCTGACCATGGGAAGTATGCTATTTCAGGAAAGGAAGTTATGACTGAGAAAGTTGCTTTGGAGTTTCCACCACCTTCATTCTTCAAGGGGAAGGAACCTACAAGATTCCCCCCCTGGTCTAAATGTGTTAGATAGACAGAATTTATCTAGATCAGATAGTAGTAAATAAAAGTAATGAGAAGTTGATTATATTACCTACTCATTATTCAATATCCTGAATTACTGAATGACCTCTCCTTACAATTTCAGACATACGTAAAATAGAAATGCCAATGCCTGAGTATCCCACTCTGGACTATGCAGGGCCAGTTGATTGATTGATGACAACTGATTAGGACTACCCACTCAGTAAACAAAAGAACCATACATCAAAATGTCTCCAATCCTCAACACTGACAAGCAACCCCAAAATACCATGGCTGATGGTATTTAATGTCACTGAAAACTTAAGAAGAGGATACACATCCTCCATCTAAATCTTGCCAGCAATCATCTACTAGAGTAATCAATACCATTTCTAGACTGAAAGTAATCCAGATAATTATATCATAAGGGGAGTCACATAACTTCTGTTTCTCTTCTCAAGAACTCTAGTAATCAATCTGATAATCCTGATAATGAGACATTGGAGATATGGGTGCACATCTTTTTGGTTGATGTCTGCACTTTCAAATGTTCCCTCTCTGAGAGGTGTGAGGTGCCCATTGTATTTTTTGAACAATTGTTGAAGATCTTTCTCTTTATTCAGGCATTTTCTATATCAGTTCTATATAACTGCATCCTTTTTCTCCCAACTCTTTAAAAATATGAATTTCTTTATTCATTCATTGTATTCCTGTTTATATCATATATTCACAACCTATAGACTGGCCAGCAAAGTTTAACAACAGAACCAACAAATAATACAGCCCAAAATAAAAGGAGTACAAAATAAAACAGAAACATATTATTGAAAATTGAAAGCAAAACAAAATAGCTATTATAAAAGAAAAGGCTCAAACAGAAATTAAAGCTACATATTATCAGCTATTAGTATCTGGCAATAAAACAGAAGTGGCTGCTATGTAGGAAAGCTAAAAATGAAAATATTTCAGTTTCTGTTACAGCATAACAAAATTATTTGGGGAGGGTTGTAGTAAGAGTTGCCTATTATTAAAATGATATTTTGTTCTGGAAAGCATGTACTTACTTAAGTTGATAAATAGGTGGTGCTGAAGTTGGATAGTCAGGAGGCAGAATCACCTGCAAGATTTTAATGGTTAACTAGTATCTTTTTAAAAAAAATATCTGGGAAAAATATCCATAAAATCAATTTGGAAATACTGTAACATTATAAAATTACACAAAAAGGTATAGTCTTAAACCAGGGGTGTCAAACTCGCGTCATCACGGTGGTGTCATGTAAGGTAACGTGACTTTTTTTGCCTTCGCAAAATCAGGTGTGGGCATGGCCAGTGTGTGATGCATCTGGCCCCCGGGCCACAAGTTTGACAGCTCTGTCTTAGACTATACAATCCTATACAATAAAGACAGTACGATTTGTTTTTCTATAAATAGATCTGAGTGTTCAACTTTTTTAATATCAACAAGATGGTGCTCCAGTAGGATAAAGAACATTTAATTCTCCCCCTTCCCAATTCTCTGGAGAACTGTATGCACTACTAGTAATTTTTAAAGGAAACAATTATATCCAACACTAAAACTGTTTTAGAGAAAGAAAAAGAAAAACCTACAAAGAAAAACCCTATACTCTGATGAGATCTACTTTTAAACTATAGTCCCAATTATATAACTATAAACTTACCTGCAAATTGAGAGTCCACTTTGGCTGTGCTGAGCAATCACTAATTTTAATGCAAAAAATTTTCTCATCTTCATCAACAGTGCACCATTCATCACCATAAATAGCTGACAGAGCTTCAATTTCTTCGGTCTGCAAAATTATGTTATATATAATTAGTTTACGTTATTTTACTTTGAACCATTTTTTTCTCTTTCTGTTCAATCGTGTCCAATTCTTTAAGACAAATCCCTGCAGTTTTCTTGGCAAGTTTTTTCAGAAATGGTTTGCAATTATAGCTGAAAGAGAATGGAAATAAGTTTCTCTCTAGAAACTTGGAGGTGTTTGCAGTGGAAGAGTGAAAAGATAATGCTCAGATATATAATTAGTTTTTATTAGAGATATAAAAAAGCTCCCAACATAAAGATCAGCTACAACAGAATCAGCTACAACAGAATCTAGCAATTCAGTCACTTCAAACTTTAAATATTTGATATTATCACTAGTTTCAAATACTGGGTAAGAATATGCACATTTTAACAAACATTGGTTTTCTTTTACTTCCTGTTGTGTATGGTTTTTGTACGTTGCAGCACAAAGTATCATCTATTTCTGTTTTTTGAAGTGCAACCACATTTTTATTATATTAAGCTGTGGTGACACAGTGATTAGAATGCAGTATTGCAGGCTACTTCTACTGATTGCTGGCTGCCAGCAGTTTGGCAGTTTGATTTTCACCAGCTCAAGATTGACTCAGCCTTCCATTCTTCTGAGATCAGTAAAATGAGGACCCAGATTGTTGGGAACAATATGCTGACTCTGTAAACCACTTAGAGAGGAATGTAAAGCACTGTGAAGCGGAATATAAGTCTAAGTGCTATTGCTACGTTATGCTGAGTGGAGAAAGCCCATAGAAACTGTGTGTGTATGAAAAAGAGAATCAGCTGCCTTGACCTAACATGTCAGTAGGAAAGATATAGTTGAGGAAATCAAATTTATAGGAACACTGGGGAAATAAATTATTAATACTTTCTAATTTTAAGGAAATAAAAGCTGCATGAAGTAAACATGTTCCTTGAACTTCAAAAAGAGAAACCTGGAACAACAATACACACAATTCTATGAGGTGCTGGGTTTTAGTAGTCCCACTCTCCCGCTTTTCTTGACATTTCAAGCTTGCCAAAGAATGGAGGAATATGATGGATTTTGAACACAGATTCTGAGCATTCCTTCAAAAAACTTCAGCTTCTCAAACCTATATGCTTGCTGGAATCCATTGCACCTAAAGCTTGCCGTATACCTGTTTGGAGGTTTTGATACTTTCTAAAGTTGCTTGGACTTGTAAAATTTACATGCTTTGATGGTTGCAACCTTCTGTCTTGACATTAATAATAAAGCAGGAGAGGTAGTAAACATTTCTCAAAACTTGAATCGTCTTTGCATTTCTTTACTGATTTGTGAATAATTTTCTTCTGGGCAGTGATCTTCAGAAAAGGAGAGAGCAGTCAAGTCACAGAGTTTTACCAATCGCTCTACACCATTCAGCCACAAGTCGAAACAGAGGGAATAAATGCACAATAGGGATCAATAACAGTAAATTCTGTGATGGGATGAACTTCTGCCAAGGGATGGACAAAGGGATAGTATTTTTTCTTGGGAAGAGAGTATAAGTTGGCAGCTTTATTCCTTCAATATAGCCAGCATGTTAAGAAGAACTATTTCATAGAGGTTTTATTATCAAGGAGTAAGATGACATTACACTGTGGCCACCATACACTGTTTTATTATTACCATTTGCTATTGGTTTATTTGATTTGATGGAATAGTGTAAACCATCTGCAGCAAGTAATATATAAATACAGTATAATAACTCATATAGGAAAGAATTGCTGGAGCAGAACAGGCACATTACCCACTGGATACGATTTTTTTTTTTCTTCATGAAACATTTATACAGTGTATCCACGTATTTAGGTCATCAATTTCTCCACAAGCAGATTATTAGACGACGCTCAAAGAATTCACCAGTTAATAAGCTAATAATACATAATAATACATATAATAATGTATGTGGGTATATGCATAATTTTTATTTGTTAATATTTTTGTCATGTTTATGTAGTTTATTGGAGGTGGTGACCTTTAAGAGCTGTATGCAACGAAATTTCATTTTAATGTATGCTGATTAGTGTACATTTAAAGTGACAATAAAGTTATTCTAAACCTAAGTCTAAGATGACAGATTCCACCCATTCAACAGATTGCCTATGTTTAATTAAAAAACCATTAACAATGATATAGCTAAATAGAACTTCCATGTTCAAAGGCAGTGTTCCTCAGAGCACGGGCAGCAAGCGCCTAATTGCTTCAACTCCCCACTTACGACCTTCCTCGAATTATTCTGTCTGATCCCTGCGTGGCCACCTGATCGCCGGATGTTTCTAATGTGGGAAAGAATCCCAAATCTGACCACCCACTTTGTCATCTTCGCAGAACCAAACTCGTCGCCTCTTGGCTGAAACCGAACCATCAACACCACTTTCCTATCACATGGAGCCGAGTATTGCTTACTTGTTTTTGCATTGTTTCCTGGTCGCTCGCCCCCGCCGCCGCCGCCGCCATTCCTCCGACGAAAGGAGGATCTCATGGTTCTACGGAACTCCACAGACCCTTTGAAGGGAAGGCCGGACGAGTTGTTTCTGCACTCCACGCACGCGCAGTGGTGCGATTGAAGCTCTTCGCCTCCTCCTGCATTTCAACTGAGGAAACCCGCGGAGAGCAGAGCAGGGCTTCGCTGAGCGCGGCCGGGAAACTTCCGATACGCTTTGCGGGTCGTCGGGCTTGGGGCGGATGATTGTGAGAAAGGGACTGCGTTCGTAAACCGAGGTCGGCTAGTTGGTGGTACAAAGTGGGTTGCTTGGTTGCCGGTGTTGGGTTTTTAAACCCACATCTAGGGTTTCGAGGTCTATCTGGGTTTCCAGGTTTTTATTTAAAAATCTATTTTTCTATACATTACATTATATTGTATGTATCAAATAAGTATAACGTAGTTTAAAACTGATTTATGGGAGGGGGTTATGTAGTATTTGAGTTTATTTGAATACCAATTCTTGCCTTTTTTAGAAAAAAACCCTGGCAGCCCTGGTGGGATCCATGCTTCAATTAATAGGGATGAGGTGAGGTGTGATTTAAATGTAGTTTTCTGAGCAAGAATATGGACGTGAGTTTGCAATTGGCTTGAGTAAGAAGGAAATATAACGGGAACACAAAATGCCAAAAGGGAACAAAAAAATGCGAAAAGGAGAGGTGATACTTTTCTGCAATCGGTTATGGAAACCTTTCTACAAAAGAAAAAAACAATTGCAAAGAACTTTTAAGTCAGCATAGAATAATAGACCAAACCGCAAGGAAAGAATTTAATAAATTGATGTAACTTGGTTCTAAACTTATGCTTCTTTAAAACTTTTTTTTCCATAAAAAGTTTTATTTCAATCTGCATATGCACAACAATACATTAATAGTGTGGCATCAATATATCATACATTTTAGTATAGGCAAAATTAATAATATTAATCATATCTCTTAATGCATATATTTCACATTAATTCATAATCCTTCAATGCTTATTTTCAACCTTTCAAAACTCTCCAAATGCCTACCATCATATCAGTTAAACGTACCTAGTAATTCCATTATTCAATTTTCTCCCTGCTTTTATTTTATTTTTTAAAATAAAAAAATCTCATTTGGCAAGTAGTGTGGTTCCAGGTTTCACATCTCAATACAAACATGACCACAGTTACCTGTTCATTATATTTGTTTAGTTTCATATTGCATCATCCTTATTGTTAAATATTAAGCTTATCTTATCCAATTCATGTTATATTAATACATTCTCATGTCTTATTTTACAATATTATCTAAAATTCTCATCTCATTTCTGTTGTCATTTCTCATATTACTTTTTTCTGACACATTTGTCATTTTATCAGTCCTTATCTGTAAACCATTCTCCCTTTTATCATCCAGGGGGGGGGGGGGGGGGGGGGGGGGGGGGGGGGGGGGGGGGGGGGGGGGGGGGGGGGGGGGGGGGGGGGCGGGGGGGGGGGGGGGGAGGGGGGGGGGGGGGGGGGGGGGGGGGGGGGGGGGGGGGGGGGGGGGCCCCCCCCCCTTCTTTTTTTTTTTTCCTTTTTTCCCCTTTCCCCCCTTTTCTCCCCCCCCCCTTTTTTTTTTTTTTTTTTTTTTTTTTTTTTCATCAGACCACAAATTTTTAATTCTAATTCCACCCCCCCACCCACTTAAATAATTGTTGTTCGTTTTGTCCTTCAATGTTGGCTTCTTCTTTATAGAACTCCTCCCCCTCTGGTTTATTTTGTTCTTGTGTATGCTGAGTTGCCATTTCTAATTTCTGTAGTACATAATTGCACATTTCAAGTTTAATTTTTATCATGTCCCTTATATCTTGCAAATCCAATCTTGACTCTTGTAAGTCCAATTTTATATCAACAAATAGTTTCTCCATTATATCTTCTTTTTTTCCCTTTCTTTCCTCTTCCTTAATAGTTAAAATCCTCTTCTTTAATAGATATATTCAATCCCAGAGTCCAATATATTATTTTAGCCAATATCTGTTCAACAATCCATATTCTTGAGTAATTGTTTGGATGGTTCTATAATAATAATAAAGTTTCTTTTATTTTCTTTTAAGTTCCAAAACCCAAACTCTTGAGAAGACCAGACACTTTTTAAAACGTACTGAAGTTTTCCTGGCGCTCTTGAGTCTTTTTACCTTTAACTCTCTCTATTGAATATAATACTTTTATTAAGTTCGCTAATTTCAATCATTAGCTATTATTTCTTTTCAACACACTCAATTTCAGCATTTAATTATGCCCTTTAAGTGCCCATAATTCAATAGTTATCCTCGACTCCGACGAGGAACAAACCAGAAGTCCTGCTTCTTTAAAACTTAAGTATTACAATTACTTATTCTTATTCTCAGGACAAATATTGACCCTCCACCCATTTACAGGCAGTGAAAATAGACCTAAATAGAAATGCAATACATGTTATAATAAAAACTTAAGATTTTTCCTATATCTCTATTTGTAATAATGGTTAAAGGAGAGACTCTTCCCCCATGGATTGGTTCAGAATACTGTCTGTCTAGGAGTTGGTGAATATGAAGGTTGGGAAACTAAGCAGTTCAGAATAAGGGCCACTCTGAATTAGCAGAATATACTGGTTTCTTTCATGTTTTGTTTTTATTTCACATTTCAAGTTATTATTTTTACTTTCATTTAAAAAACGTATACCATCTTATATTTTTAAAAACAACTTATTTCATTGCAGTGTGGGGCAATTTTTTAAAATGTGTCAAGTAGGGAAAAAATCTTTTTAAGTTATGCAATAAAATCAGAAGTAGCAAACCATGTATCTTTCTGCCTGCATGCACATGTCTGTACAAATAAATAACACCGAGGAGTCACATGTCTATGCAAATGAAAACAACTTTGCCTGATGATATAAAGCTTAAGTGATATTCTTGGCAATAATAAATGGTACAGGCACTTTCTCTATTGTTATATGCAACTAACCATATAATCAGATCTTGATTGTAAGAATATAGAATCATTGATTGTAAATGTGTAGAAATTCAGTGATCTTTTCCATATGTTGTTGATAAATATTTGCCTTCAGTGTTTAAATTATATACATTAGTTCATACATACATGCCTGATAATGTAGTACCTGAATAAATGGCAATGGATCATAAGTGTACCTAAATATTACAGTGCATATGAAAATGCAGCTTCCATAATTTATTTTATTCACAGGGAAATATGTTTTTATTTTACTTTTCTTAGGTCTAGATGGTGGAATTAGTTATTCAGATATCGGAAATAATATCCAGGTATTTACCTGACTTTTGACATGAATCAATTATTTCCAAGTGGAAAGGGCTTGCTAAAATTTCAGAGACTTTTGAGAAGTATAGCATCCTACATGATAGACATGTATTCATCTTCCTGACACCTATCTTTTAGATATTCACAATCACACACTATTTTTCCACTGGTGGAATTGTTCTTCCAAAACTTTTAAAGAGCCTTATTTATTAATTTATCAAATTTAGGACCATTCATCTTACTCTCAGGGGAACATTTCCTGTCCTTATATTTCATCAAATTTAAAATACATTTATTATCTATGTTGAAATAGAACTCTTTCTTCAAAATCCATATACTTCACTGAACAAGGATCTACAGTTTTGCTCATGAGCACAACTGTACAAAATATTTATTTTGGATTAATGTAACTCTGTATGTTGCAAAAGCCAGCATAAATTTAGAAGAAACAATATAAGTAAGTTGTATTTGATTTTGGGTTAAGATAGGAAGTGAACATGAAAGACATGAAACTTGCATTATCTGCCTGCAATACACAATTATTTTTATTCCAATATTTATAAAGACCTATGTTCAAAGCTGAAAATATAATCTTTTTAGTTCAGCCGTATGGAATCTTGCTCTTAAAAGTTGGTTGGACTGCACCTATCAACCAGTTATTCTGGCCAAATTATCAGGCATTGTGGAAATTGGAGTTTAACCAAAGGCTGCCATTATTTTAACTATTTCAGTTCAAATAATTTAGTTAAAACGTGTTTTAAAATCCTCTCTGAGTCGTTGATATAAATAATATAAATATAAATGCTATAACTCAAGCGATTGTTAAAAAAATAAATGCATTACTCTTTTATGCATCATTTTAATGTGCAAAATTTTGCATAGATAAATATGACTTTCATGAGATATGCTAGTTTATGCTTGAACAATTGTTTCTGACCTACTTTACAAGATTTCTGAGGAAAAATGAAAGTTAACTTTGTTTCAACATTCTGACATGTGATTCTATGACAAAGTTATTAGCAACCCTTTTTAATACATCCATGCTTCATCTGAGTCCTAGCCTTATCATGGAATTGTTGCAAAATTATCCCTCTGTAGTTAAGTCTCAATGTTTGGCAGATTGAATCTGATGCAGAAACTACACAGACCAGTTATGAACAAAGTTATGCAATCAAATTACCATTTATTTCTAACTGTAGCAGCAATTTGTCCTTCCCCAAACCTCTAAGAAAGACCCATTAAACATTTATTAATGGTGTTATCATTCATTGTTCCATTTTTAATACTGTTTTATTCTTTTCACTAAATTATCCCCATTTTTATTTGTGTTAGTGCACAAGAAAGTGATTTTTAGAGAAATGAAGGCATCATTTATATCCTTACATACAAACAAGCAATTTTCTATGCTATTTGTACCTCAGACATCTTGATCTTAAAGAGATTGGCATAATGCATGTTATAAGTTAGACTGTAGGCAGTCCTCATCTTACGACCACAATTGAGACCAAAATTTTTGTTGCTAGGTGAAACATTTGCTAAGTTTACAACCTTTCTTTGCCACGGTTGTTCAATGAATCACCGCAGTTGTTAAACAGGTAACAAGATTGTTAAGTGAATCCAGTTTTCCCATTGACTTTGTCAGAAGGTCTTAAAAGGTGATCACCTGAGCCCCAGGACACTGCAACCGTCATAAACATGAGTCAGTTCCCAAGGGGCTGAATTTTTATCACATGACCATAGCGATGCTACAAGGGTGGTAACAGTGAAAAAGGGTCATACCTCATAAGTCACTTTTTTTTTTCAATATCTTCTAACCTCGAACGGTCATTAAGTGAAGTGTTGCAAGTCGAGGACCACTCAGTACTGAACTACCAAGGAACTTACTTAACCGAAAGTGGGCCGTTTCCTGCGAGAAAGTTGGTGGTCCCCACGTGAGAAATTGGGCAACAGGGGCGAATTGCCTTGCAGGGCTTCCCGCTAGGGGGAGCTGTGCCCTCGCCGTTTTCTCTCACGGCTCCCTTCAGCGGCCGGGGAAGGAGGGGTTGGGAATCCTCCGGCGCACGAAGTCACGTGCAGCGGAGGGTAAATGATAAAAGCCCGGGAGGGGCGGCGGTGGGGACGGGTGCGCGAAAGGAGCGAGTCCTTGGTTGGCCCGGCAGAATCGGCCGCTGCCCGAAGCGGTGAGCGGGAAGCCTTACAATAACAGGATTGGGGGGGGCGAAGAGAGAAAAACCGATTAAGGCTGGGTAGGGAGTGTGGGGATATTTGCGCGCGCGGTGCCCCAAACGCCGCGAGCCTAGCGGGCCGGGTGGGCTGCGCCCCAAACATGGAGCGTTGCAAAAGGTTCGCGTTTGCAGCGGCGAGCGCTTCTTGCTGGAACGGGCTATTGGGGGGGGGGGGTTCCGTCTTGCTATTTGCCTAGGATATAGTTATTGGCTCTACTCCTTTCCCCCTTTCCACACCTGACAAGCGGGATAGCGCGTTGTCTTAGCGGCTTTGCATAAGCTAAGTGTTGGGGTCTCCAACCTTGGCAACTTTAAGACTTGTGGACTTCAACTCCCAGAATTCCTCAGCCAGCAAGTCCACAAGTCTTAAAGTTGCCAAGGTTGGAGACCCCTGAGCTAAGAGCCAGGCTTGACAGCGGTAATTTGTTTCCCAGCTTCCGATTGCGTGGACACCGACCCAGCGGCTTTTGTGGTGGGGGGGGAGGGGTCCTATGCGTGGGTGAAGGTAGCCTGACCGTTTTCCCCACACCTGAGAGCGTCTGCTGTTCTAATTTCTGGTTTAAACCACCACCAGCTGTTCGCTGGGGCCGGCTGCTTCGTGAAAACTTAGGGGCCCACAGTACAGTTAGTAAAGTTTAGCTTAAAATAACTTAGTTATCTTTCCCCCTCTCCTCCCCTTTTAGCTCAACTTCGAGCGCAAGACTTGTCGGTAGGTGGACTTTCCCCCTGCATCTGTGCTATTTGCTTCTGGATGTAGACGGGTCAAAGACCCGAATTCAGAAAATGCCATCTTAGAAGACCGTCTGTCTTTCATCTTCCCTACGAACACTGCATAAGCCGATGTAAGTGATACATCACAAATTCATTGACCTGTTTCAGGTTTGGAATAAAATGCGTTTTCGATTGTCTCTAGTTTCCTTCCCTGAAATTGCTTGAGAGGGAATTCAATAATTTGACCTGCAAATTATTGTATTGATATAATTCACAGGATTAGGAGATGCCTTCTTTCCTGCAGGTGAAAGTATACTTGCTTGTCTGGTGCTAACATCAAAGCAGCATGAATTACAAGCTAATTGAATCTCCATCTATTTTGTATTGGTGCTAGATGATATCACAAGCAAAAGGTTTAAGTGGACATGAACTGATTTCGGCAGAGCCACAATCTTGCAGCTTTAACTACTCAGCATAATCGTATTAGAGGACTCAGCATTTGCTGTGCTTATGCTCAGTATTTGCAAATAGAGAGTCGCCCTCTTTTTATATTCAGTGTTTCTTTATTGTAAAGGCTGCAGGATTTCATGGGATTAGACAAGTGATGAAACTTCTCACACTGACGGAAGATAAAGCTAGCAGCCCTGCTTTCAACATCCAAAATAATTCTCTTAACAATGGAATTCTGGGAGTTGAAGTCCATGTATCTTAAAGTTGCAAAGTTTGAGAAACGCTGTCTTGCAACATACAGAAGCTGTTAGCTTTTAGCCAATTGCTTTTACCAGAAATTTGTTTTGTTTACAGCAGGGGGGGCATTACCACTCTTAACTTTCCCAGTTCCCTCTTTTGATAAACACTGTGGAAACATTACTATTGTAGTCATTTTCTACAGATGAAATACAGGATAACAGCAGAGACTGATTCTCCTGGGAGTGTAAGACCTGACAGTGTACTTTCAAGTCAAAAGTGAAAATTGAATTTGGAGGGTAAACAAAATTCTGCATCTTATAGGAGAGGTTGTATAAAGCAAAAGCTGTTTTGGATATGTCCAGACAAAAGGTGTTACTTAAGAAATTAAGAGTAGGTACAATGTGAAGCAGACAAATGAATAACAATGAGATATTCATTATGCCACTAAGTTTATAAGTCATATTCCCAAACACTCACATTAAAGGCATAGTGATTTTCTTATATGTAAACATTGAAATAATATTATGTATTTTATTTTCTTCTGGCTATGTATTGACCATGGTTTTTCTTCCCACAGCATGAAAGCTGATGGGTTAAGAAATAAAATGTTTTTGCTTTTTTCCCCATTTCCTTTGGCTTACATTATCCTCAACAGTGCTGATTTGGGAGTTTACAAGTATGCCCCAAGGCATGTTTTGAAATAAAAGGAAATGTTTAATTATAGGTCTGAGAACAGAAAGTACAGGTTATAGAAGTCATTCAATTTCACTTGCTAATTCACATAAGAATTTTAATTCTCTGGAAATTCATAAACTTATTAACCTTTCCCCCCATTCTAAAGCTACAGTAGCAAAAGATTAACATTTTAGCATAGAAAATATACAATAAAATTACAATAGATTTTAAGCATTTGGAAAGACAGTGACATCATCTGCTGGCATACTAGTTAATTGACAGACCTTCCAAGCTCTGCCAAAGACACGGGTTTTAATGTTTTGCAATTATAACAAGCTAGATGTTTGATGTTTTCTGATGGGTTTCCTATTAAATGCTGCTTATTGTGATACATACAATAATTTGCATTTGCAATGAGAAGTAAAACAGGTCCTTTCCCCCTGGCTGAAGATATTTTGCTGAAATGTAAGATTTTGCTTTATCAATAACAGCAGAGAGGTGCTGATTTGCTATCTTCCTTATCACAATGTTAGCTGGGCCTGGGCTCATGCCTTGGTTGAGTCATAGTCGTTTCTCATCATTGCCACTGGCACTCTTAAGTTTCTGCCATTTCATACCCCAGAGCTCCTTGCCCACATCCCCCTTCCCCAGATCAGTGTACAGGCCTCTTGTGGGCAATAATTGCCAAATGGTCTTATCTCTGAATCCCAGAGCTTGATGGAGCGAATATTGGAATTGCCCACCATGTTGCTAGTAGGAAAACCCATGTGCTATGGCTGGATTCATACAATATTTGGCCTTTAGCTAAATCTTAACAAGCATAAGTGGCTGTGGGGTTTTGGATGCCCGATTCTGGGGATTTTCTACTTTTTATCCAATATAGGTTACACTGCTCTGTGTAGAATTGAAGTGCAATTTGGGGGACCCCTTGGGTTAGGGTCTCTCTGGAATTGCAGATGACAGTCATAGTCCTACTATTGAAAATTATCCAGAAATCAGAATTGGTTCAGAAGTAATTATGGGCATACCTTGGTATTCACAGGCTGCCCTGTATCCTAATAGATATCTAGATGTAATTTATGAAGCTGAATTGTCACCTGTGAAACCTTTTATGGCATTTCTTTGTTCTCACCTAACTGGTGAGAATTCATGAACTCTGAATTCATGCCATGTTGTTCTCTAAAAATGTTTAAAAGACTAAAAAAGAACTATCATGTGTTTTTTATATTGATTTGCGATCAATATCATTAGCTTGCCAGTTCCATGTCAGACTCTATAGAATTTGGATTAGCCTTTGGTAATTCAGATAACATTTCTGAATTGCCGATAAATTGCTTTTTATTAGCAGTGTTCTAGGAAAAACATTTGGCTATAAATCCTAATACAACTCATAAGAAGTCTCTGAGCCTTTTCTCATGACCAGTATTACTCTCAGATACTCTTACATGTTACCCAAAAGATTAGATCTGTTGAATGAGAAGCTAATTAAAATGTGTGATACCACTAACATAATTGTTTAAAATTAATATTAGATATCTGATGAGCAGCATTCACAACAACAGGTTAGATTATCCTGTATTCATAATATAACAAAAAGCATTTAAAAAACTTGTGAATTCTAGAATAGTACTTATGGAAGTAAACAGGAACCTAATTTTATGAACCTGCTGGTATCTGTTTATTTCGATCCCAGTTTGTTATCTGTAAGAAATTATTCTTTGGGTCATAATTTTTGGTTAATTCCAGTCTACAAAAACTAAAATAGTAGTTTTCTATGCCAAGTGAAGATTATTTTCTATGCCAAGTGAAGACTACCAAGTTTGGGCTGAGTTTTCATAGCCTTCCTATTTTAGTTCATGTTGTCTTTTAGACTAACTGATGTTTTAATTATTAGGTATGCTCTTTCTATATTTGAAGTTTTAATTATTCTGGAGGTTTTTTTGTAATTCTTAACAGCCTTGAACAACATTTGGGATATTAGACATCTGAGAGATTAAATAAAGCAATATTTGTGTTTTAGTGAAGATGAACACAGAAGCAGAGCAGCAGCTTCTGCAGGATGCTAGAAATGGTAAAAGTGAAGAAATTCGACAGCTGTTGGAGAACATGAAAAAAGGAGAGATTATTTTTGATATAAATTGCAAAGGTTGGTATAAACTACCTTACAAGGTTACCTGGAATAAGTAGAAGTGCTAAGGCTAGGGAGTGGGCGGTTATGTATGTTTTGTACTTTTGGAAAAAGAAGCCTACTATAATATCCTATTACTTATTGAAAGTAAAACAATTTTACAAGTCTTTAGCCAATCTAAATCTGAATGTTGCAGGCCATTCCTGTGCCTGTTTTAGAGTTGCCAGATATCTAGTGCAGATACTCTTCACTTAACAACTGTAATAAGTATCAACAACACTTAGTAGCCAGTTGAAGTTATAACAGACTTCCCTACTTATGATCTGGTTTTGAAGTGATGACTGCTGCAGCAGCCCTCTAGTCATTCATCCTAACAACTGACTGCAGGGATGCTATAGTGATCCTCCTGCCTCTTTCCCCCCCCAATCCTAACTCACCAATTCCCCACGAGCATGTTGGGAAAGAGGGCATGTCACTCATCCCTGGGCTACATGGCCATCTCCTTGAAGCAGTTTCCATTTTCAACATGCCCACAATTCCTTACAATCATGCCATAATAGCAGCTACTTCCAGGAGGCTGCCCTGTGGCCCAGGGACAGACCACTTCAACATGGAAAGCTCCAGAAGCTCTGGATCTTCAAAAGGCAATGGGTGATGAGGTTGGAGTGGGAAGGAGATCCAAATCAGGGTGAAACATCTATGGGGACCTGGTGGGGGGAAGCAGGTCCAAGGGCTGTGGACACCCCCAAGGGACAGGAAGCAGACCACGGGTATCTCAAGTAGAAGCGGCCTGGGATAGGCGGGTCTGGGCCAAGGATAGGACTCCCTCCTCTGTGGCATCCCATGCTCCACTAAACAGCCTTCATTTAATGACTGCATCACGGAGAACAAAGGTCATTAAGTAAGGCTGTCTCACTTAACTGGCATCACCTCTTGCTACTGTAATGGGTTGGCTCCCATTACAGTTGTACGCCAAGAACATAATACGTAATTGGCTTTTCTTGGCTTTCCAAATGCACTAAGTCTTAGCTTCCTTAATTCCTTGTCATCGTGGCCAGTGAAAGATATATTATTACAACACATTTGAGGCATGTTCATTTTTCATACATAGGTGTAATTAAGTATAAAGGTTCCCTTTATCCAAAGTCCTTCAATTTAAGAATGGATGGAAGAGCATCTGATTTCTAGAACTGGTGTATATCAAAGGGAAAGTAAGAAGAGCTCTACTGAATCAGGTCTTGAAGGCCATATAATTTAGTATTCTGTTTAACGCTGCAGTGAACCAGATGCATTCAGGGAGCATACAGGCATGAGTAGGAGAGCCCAGGTAGTCCTCGACTTTCAAGCACAATTGGGATTGGAATTTCTGTAATTAGTATGGTTGTAGAGCGAGTCATCACAAGACTAGGCTGATTTTTATAACCATTTTACTGTGGTCGCTAAGTGAGTCACAGGATCATTAAGCAAATCCACCTTTCCCAATTGACAGTTTTTTTTTTTGAAACTGGAAAGGTGACCTAATTGTGATCACATGGCTCCAGGATGCTGCAACAAGTCATTAACATGGAGTCAGTTGCCAAGCCCCTGAATTGTGATCAAGTGACCATAGGGAGTAATGCGATGTTCCTAAGTGTGAGGATAGGTCATAAATACATTTTCCCAAGGCCATCATAACTTTGAACTGTTGTTAAATGAACGGTCATGTGTCGACTACCTATGTAGCCTTCTGCTGCTGCTTATTGAAAGCTTTTATTTAAGACTTGTCACTTTTAATTTAGATTATACTGTAGCCAATCAGATTGGCAGATAGTGATAGCCAGATTGGTCATATTTTTGTCCAATCACTTTGAAATTAATCTAAATTAGAGACTACCACCACATCTGATGGAAGTACAGTTTTAACTATGAAAAGAATACTTCCCTTATATTTCTAAAATTTACTTCCAAATATTTCTTGCTTCAGTTTTACTCTCACCACATTGTGAGGCTGGTTGGTTATTATTTCCTTTTAATCCGGTATTCCAGTTAATAATTATATCACAATACTCAATTCTAATCTACCCAGATTATTGATTTTATCTTAGACTGAACAGTACAGACAGCAATTTGTCTGCGTGAATCTATTTAATGTTTTGCTATTGTTATCTCCTAATGTCTGGTTATTGCCTAATTTTGAAACAATTACCATAAAAAATCCTTTCAATTTCCTTTTGGTTTTCAGGTTCTGAATAATATTTTGTTGTAAATTTTGACTTCACTGCCAGTTTTGCATCCTGTTTGTGAAACTGCATGTTAACAGTAATATCCAAATCCTGCTGGCATATTGTTAAAAAGGGTGATCTAATAAGGGTTTTTTTACTTGTGTGTACCCAGGAAGAAGCAAATCTAACTTCGGCTGGACACCTCTTCATCTTGCATGCTATTTTGGACATACCAATGTTGTCAAGGATTTGTTGGAGGTAGAACAGCTTATTATCTCCAATAATTAATATCTACATGCAATAAAAATAGAAATGGAGATGTGACAGATTTGATTAGATATCAAGTACCTTGAATGGATAACCAAAACCTAGATTTTTTTTTAAGAGAAACAATTTGGAAAGTTAATATTCCCCAAAGCACAATCATGTAATGAAGAAATTTGGGTGGGGTGCTTGAAGGTTCACCCCACTACCAATTTAACATCTGCCTTAAGCAAGGATTTCCAAAGAGGGTTGATCTACCAATAATCCTTGATTTATGACCAGTTGCTTAGCGACAGTCACAGTTATAACCGACCTAAAAAGGGGGCTTATGACCTGGTTTTGAAATACTGACAGTCAGGACCCCTCTGTGGTCACATGACCAAACTTTGGGCATTTGTAGCTGTTTGCAGCATCCCACAGCCAAATGACCACATTTTATGACAGTTTTCAGCAAAATCACATTCAAACCGAACTATTGGTTGGTTTAACAATCATGCTGTTTGTTTAAGGACCATGGTGATTCACTGAATCACTGGTGCAAAAAGGTTCATAAAATCGGGTTAGTCTCATGAACAATAGCAATAGCATTTAGATTTATGTACTTTCCCATAGTACTTTACAGCACCTTCTGGGTGGTTTACAGAGTCAGCATATTGTCCTCAACAATCTGGGTTCCCATTTTACTGATCTCTGAAGGATGGAAGGCTGAGTCAACCTCGAGGCCCGTCAGGATCGAACTCTAAGCTGTGGGCAGAATTCGCCTGCAATACTGCATTCTAATTACTGCACCACCAGGGCTTCCGCAACCTATTTTACGACCATTACAATATACAAAGGTAACGGGCAGGCCCCATAATGATCATATATCAAGGACTACCTGTATCATATCACTAAAAGCCAGATTTTTATTGATCACTACCTTGAATGACAGACCTCCTGAAAAACAATCTCTCTTAATAGGCTGGTGCTGATGTAAATGTGCTAAATGATATGGGGGATACTCCACTGCATCGTGCATCCTTCACAGGACGCAAGGTAAAAGGAATGAGTTCATTCTCACATATGTAGCTAAAATTCAGAATTCTGCTATTCCTTGAGGCTTTCTTGTTTATTGGATGCTTCATTCACCAACTTTCTGCTTCAAACCTAGCAAGTAGCACTTAGAAGTGAGTATGTGGCTTCGTTCACACAGATTCAAATTATGGAGTCATTAATTGGGTTTGTTAAATAAAAAAAACAAGTGTGGATTTATATACACTGCTAAGTGGAAGCAAACTCTATTGCTGCTTAGCATGATGTGTGAACCCAACCTCTTCTAAATTGCTAATGGTCTTCATTCTTTGAAAAAAAAAAAATGTGAAGCAAGATAAAAGCAGATAGTGAGTCCTACCCTTGTCTTTCAGGAGGTGGTTATGCTGCTTTTAGAATGTGATGCTGATACTCTCATTGTGAACGGCAGTGGACAAACTGCAAAAGAAGTTACCCATGACAAAGAAATACGAGAGATGCTGGAAGGTATCCATTCTGTATAATGTATGAATTTGAGATAATTGGAACTAAAATTCTAGTAGAACTCTTTAAAGCTATTTCACTCAGTCTCATTCAGTACAAAAGGAGATTTTTTGAGCTAATAATTGGGTAAGAAGACTGAGGACTGGTTACTCAAAGGCAATTGGAAACTGAGTTTGCTTTGTATTATCATGTGTGGCACAATCTTGTCCCTTTTAGCACCAAAATATAAATTCAGGTAAACATCTACATACTAGCCACTCAGTGCTCATTTCCACTTTCTTTCATGCTTCCATGTGATTGTGATTAAAAGCTAATATCCGTTGGCAACATGATCTAAGATTAGATTATTACTGTCAGAATGTATGAAAGTACAGAGATTCTTTGATCTGTAATTACTTTAAAAATCCTCCAGCCTTTATTGTATGATGTACAAGGAACAAAATGTAAGCATAATAGTAAATACAATATGTTCTATATATATGGCATATTTACTCAGATCCTTTACATTAGTAAGGAAAGGGATTTGTTGGTTTACTGTTGCAATAATGTAAGTGAATCCATGGATACCATGGATGTAAAGAAAACTGAAGCTGTTCGGCTTGTTACACAAGTTAGTTTTACATATCTAAAAGGAAGCTTTTCCATCAGCTGACAAATCCTGGATTGTCAGATTTCCTGGTGGCTGAAAGCTCTGACTTCACAGGGAAGGTTTGAAGAGTTAGAAATGTACAAAAGGAAAAGCAAACTCTATCTCTGAACCGTGGGTTTAGCTTCAGGCTAAGACTGAGTAAGTGACCATGGGCATCAAATTTGGGGATGCCAAGACTGCCTTCCTTCCAAATCATTCTAAAGTTGGTGCTCTTTGAGCCTAGTTGTTGACTTGAGACATTTCATTACCCAACTAGGTAACATCCATGTGATTGTAGGCTTTTCTTCCTGTTTATATACATTAGTGTAACTTAACTTCTTACGGGAGTGCGGTTTTTTAAAAACCACAAGACTTTGTATTGGCAGGAGGGGGTGCATAAATGAATGTGACTTAGGATCACACCATGTCTAGTGGTGCTGTTATATATTCACATAAAGATCACATTCTAATGTGAGAAAACGGGTAACTGATAAAATAATTTCAGAACTATAATATAGCATCTAATTGATGCCAGTTCTCTTCCTACTCAATATTACTGCATATAGATTTCTCTGCAGGCAACTGCTGACAGAAACTGTTCAATTTTGCCTTCCTTTACATTTGTCCTTATAGTTTGGAATGTCATATGTCATTAGCATTAATAATTTGAATCCGCTATTGAGTTTCACAATATGATGTGACTGATACCAGGAAGAGGTGGTTTTGTCAGGTTGCGATGGCAGTAATTTGCATATATTGCATACAAGGTTCTTTCCTTGGTGGTTAACTTAGTGCTTAAAAACATCAGCTCAGGATATGCATCCAAGTAACCTAAGATGCAACATAAGAATTGATCCAGAGCTCTCCAAGCACTGCTAATAAGAAGTAGTTTGTGCAGATGGAAATACTCTTGAGTTTGACAATTCATGTATGCAAACCATGTAGTTCACCATGGTACTGATCCTACAGCTATTATTACAAAGGGAAACAAACTTTAAGAGTAGAAAGTTTAAATTTAATCTCCCGCTTCTGTACTAGACACTATTGAAGTGATTACTGTTTCCTGAAAGTCAAGAATCCAAAACTCTGATATTCTTTTAATTGATTACTTTTATTTAGCTGTGGAAAGGACTCAAGAAAGAAAACTCGAGGAACTCCTTCTACAAGCTGCCCGAGAAGGAGAAACTGGAAAAGTTGCTGCACTGGTATACTATACACAATGCCATCATAATCAAATATAATGCTAAATGTTTAATGAAAACTAGATGAGATATAATGCTAAATGCTTAATGAAAACTAGATGAGATATAATGCTAAATGCTTAATGAAAACTAGATGAGAGGTGAAACATAGTGGAATTATCAAGAGGCCTAATTAAGGTTTGTGCCTCTAATCCTGGTTGGCTGTCCCTAGAGTACCTGAAGAGATAGCACTCTGGAAGTGTATGGCTGTAATAAATAAATGTTTTTATAACTCTCTGTAGTTAAACAGATCAAATCCTCCTGACATCAACTGTACTGATCAGATGGGAAACACACCGTTGCATTGCTCAGCATATCGTGCCCATAAGCATTGTGCTTTGAAGCTCCTAAAATGTGGCGCAGATACTAATATAAAGAACAAAAATGGTACGTAACATACCTTCATTTAATGAGTTCAGCTGTCCCCTATAAAGCTAAAAGTAAAGCAAATAGAAATAAAGTATATAATAAAGTAAATTATACATATTTTGGCACGTAAAGACCTTGTGACTTTGTATTATACAATGTTAATCAGTATGAAATTAAATTTGGTAAATAACTATTAGATGTTAGCTGCTGAACACAAATTCCTTTTAATCCTGTTACAGTTCCTATGAAACCATGTTTGAGGAAAATAAATTCTTAGAAGAGTAGGAACCTGTTAGCAAAATAAAAACACAAAAGGAATGTGCTAATTTATTATTTATTTAATTTACTGTATATTGCCGCCTATTCACCCATAGCGACTCGAGGCAGCATACACAATGTAAAACCATATGTTTTTTTTAAAAAAAATTGGTACATTAAATTTTTTAATTGGTACATTAAAAAGGCCATCTTAAAATGCCTGGATTTTAGTAAATTTTATCAAAGTTTCTATAACAATGTAATTGGTTATTTTTATTAAAACAATTCTTTCTTGAAGATAGCAACAGTAAAAGGTTGGGCAAGTAATTTGAGATTTGTTAATTATGAATGCATTACTTATACAGCTAGTCTCGACTTGCGATCACAATTGAGCCCAAAATTTCTGTTGCTAAGTGAGATATTTGTTACGTGAATTTTGCTCCACTTTATGACCTTTCTTGCCACAATTGTTAAGTGAATCACTGCAGTTGTTAAATTAGTAACAAGGTTGTTAACTGAATCTGGCTTTCCCATTGACTTTGCTTGTCCGAAGGTCTCCAAGGGGGATCACCTGGCCCCAGGATACTGCAACAGTCATAAATGAGAGTCAGTTTCCAAGTGGCCAGATTTTGATCACGTGACCATGGGGATGCTGCAATGGTCGTAAAACTGAAAAATGGTCATAAATTGCTTTTTTTCAGTGCCATTGTAACTTTGAATGGTCACTAAATGAACTTTTAAGTCAAGGACTATCTGTATTTATTACTTATGCACGTGTGTGTGTATATATCTGTGTGTGTATGACTATCATTTTCTCCTCCTTTCTGAAATATATAAAAATGAGTGCATCCTAGAGGACTTCCGGTTTGTCGGCTTCGCGCGGCAGGGATTTGCGGCTGCGCGATCCCTGCCGCGCTAGCCGTTTTTGGGGCTCCGACCACACGGGTGCGGAGCTAGGCTGCCCTGCAGGGGCAGCTGAAGGTAGGGGGATCCGGAGAAGGGACTGGGGTGTTGCAGACCCCCTCCTGGCCGGCAGAACCCCCTTTTCCCAGGACGGTGCAGCGGCGGTCTGTAATGGCCGCCACAAAGAAGCTGGCAGCCGGGTAAGAATGCGCAGGAGGAAGTGGAGAAAGTGATTGAGAGGAGAAAGTTTTCTTGGCTCCTAGGACTCTAAGACATATTTAATAAAATTCCTGAAAAGTATGACTTTCTGAATAATACCTGCCAGAAGAGGAAAAAGCGGCTGTTTGAAGGTGCTGAAAGGATAGCTTTCCCTCTTTTCCTACGGAATAAATAACTGGATATTAAGAAACCTATTTTTTAGGTGGAAATTGGTTTTAAGCGATGAGTGGGAAGAGAGAGGATTAAAAAGAAAATATTTGTATGCTAAGACTTTGTTGGAGCAGATGCCTTAAGGATTTGAAGACTAGAATATATTGTAATAAGATTTTAAACAGATTTGGACTTTCTTTCTCTTTGATTGATATTACCCCAGAAGGAGAAAGTGAGAACTCTGCCTTGGTTTGGACTGATTGATAACTTTGGGATTGTTTTATCTTTTTTATTTTCTTTTGAATATTCTGGTTGTTGTAAGAAGAAAGAAGGAGAAAAGAAAAGAAAAGATTTATAATGGCTCTTTCTGTTGAGGAACTAAGAAAAGAATATGAACAAGCAAAAAAAATGGTAAAGATGGTGTGGAAGAAGCTTTCCTTTTCTTAGAAATGGCGCTTACTAATTATCAACAAACATTACAACAGATGAAGACAGCAGAGGAACAAGAAAGAAAGGAAGGAGCCATCTTTAATAAATCTCAGAATCTGATCCAGAAAGAAGGAAGAGAGAAAGAAAAGAAGAGAAGAGAAAAGAAGAAAACTAAAGGACTTAAGGATTTAAGATCTAAAAAAACATTTAAGAAAGGGAAAAATAAAGTGCAAAACCAATATGATGATAGTAAACAAAGGGGAAAAGGAATACGACAGAGAAGGGAAGCCGGTAAGGCAGAGGCTAGAAGAAGGGGGTAGAAAGGTTTGTTGGGAGAAGAAAGAAAGGGAAAAGGTGGAGAAAAGCTACAATGTTTTGAAATTAAATGAAAAAAAGGAATTTTTATGGATAATGGATAAAGTATAATTTTTTTTTTAAAAAAAGGATTTTGCAAGGTACATAAGATGAGATGGTAGTATTGTAATGGTTTAAGAGTTGATAAGAGATTAAAATGTTAAAATGTTTAAAAATGATTGGCTTTAAAATTTAATAATAGGAGAGGTTTAGAATATTGTTTTAATCAAAGAGTTTAATAAAATTATGGTATTGATGTTATTATAAAATTTTTATTATAGTATTTTTTTTTAATATTTGGATTTATTGTCTAATTATGCACTTAATTGTGTTGGATGTATTAGTTAGATAGAATGTACCAAGCAAAATCTGATTGGGTATTAGATATTATTTTAAAGATTAATTTGATTAACTTAGGGGAGATAGAAAGGCATCATACTCTGATTAATGATTTCAGGAGAAACTGATTTTCTTTTTTTTTAAGGAATAAGACAAAGGGATGATAAAAAATGGACAAAAGATACAAATATAATGATTCAAACTAAGATGATTAATTAAGGTAGAATTAAGAAGTGTGAAATATGTGGAGAAGTTAATATAGAAGGCTTAGAATGGTAAATAAAATAAGTAATGATATGTAAGATGAGCATGAATATAATTGAAGTCCATGAAGAGAGACACCTGGGTCCAAGTTACTTTCCAAAAGATTTTTTTATGTTTTGTGTGTTGTGTGTATATGTCTTTTTGGGGGAGAATTAGTAAAAACTTGTAGAAATATAGAATGAGAATAATGGTAACTAAGTCAGAAAGAAACAGATGAAATAATAATAATGATATTGAATAAGAGTAAAGAGAAGTAAAGAGAAATTGAATAAGAGGTTTTGGTATGTTATATGGAAATGGTTTAAAACAGAATCATAATTTATCTGACTTTAAATTTACAATGGAAAAAGGTTTAAACATGTAATGAATAATGATAATTTGTGTGTTTTAAAAATTAATAAAACTTGTTTTTTTTTTAAAAAAAAAATGAGTGCATCCTTGGGTCTGCAGGAGTTCTTCCAGCTATTCAATAAATACTGAAGTGAGCTTTAATTATTGGTTTGGATCCTGCGTTTTGATTCCACAAATGTGCTCAGTTTTTATTGGTGCAATTTATCCCCCACCTCAATGCTTGTGAACTGAGTAAGGTTTTTTCTTTCCATTCAATTATATCTGATTTTCCAAGATTGCCTGGACAAATCCCTGTAGTTCTCTTGGCAAGATTTGTCAGAAGTGGTTTGCCATTGTTTCCTTCCTCAGGCTGAGAGAAAGTGACTAGTACAAGGTCACCCAGCTGGCTTTGGGCCTAAAGCGGGACTAGAATTCACAGTCTCCCAGTTTCTGACCTGGAACCTTGACCATTACACCAAACTGGCTTTTAATTGTTTACATTTTATCAAATACATTTTGATCTTGCTGAAAGAAATTTTGCTGTTTACTTTATCTAATATGTGAAACCTTTCAGATGCTAAAATTATATCGTGTACGTTTGTGTGATATTTTGGAGATATTTAAGAGGAGATTGAGATAAAATGTCATTTAAATTCTGCCTTAAAGCAGCAGAGCAGTCATCTAGAAATCACAACATCTTCATGTCAATGATTCATCTTATGTGTAGGTCGTAGACACGGCACAAGTATATAATTTCACCATTTGTGTGACAGTGTCATGATGCATTGCCATTCTGACATCCTTCAGGTTTGTTGCAGACACCTACAAGTAACCTATGCTTTTATTTAAAAAACCAGTCTTTTCTGTTAAACAGTATCTGCGCTGTTGTTGTTACCATATTGATTATAATTCCGATCTCTGAAGACAAATCAATCTACTCTGTTAAACAGGTCAGACACCTCTTGCTTTAGCCCAAGGTGCAGAAATGAAACAGGTGCTTGGAGAAGTCATTGCAAAGGTGGGTACCACAGATCATCTCTTAAAACTATGACTACTGTTCATAAACGTGAGTCTTAACATCTTTATTCTTTTATAGATGACCAACAAGATCCTGAAACGATATGAAGGACTACTCTGGAAGGTGCCTAGCTTCCTCCCTTCACTGTTGGTTTAATATTCAAGCTTTATTATAAACTTTTAATACCATACCTTTATTGTAAGCTGAGAGAGAGAGAGAGAACCAATAGATTTCATATGTTAATATCAAAAGAAATATAGAATATTTATCAATCACCTGAGCAAATTGCCTTTGCTAAGACAGTGCTTTTAAGGAAGGACATAGATGCAGAAACAAGGCTCAATAGTTAAATTATACAATATGTGTTCTTTGCATTATTTTTCCCCACTATGTGCTTTATTATTGCATTTGCCTCAAGAAGTTCAGGGTTTCTGTTCAATTGTTGTTAAGTAGAAGATGATTCAGGGAGATAGCAACCAAATTCACCCAATGAATTTGAACTAGGCTGCTACAATTATTTATGCATCCTCACCAGTTGAAGCAATTGTATGTAATACACGCAGCTTGAAACTTTGCTTCTTATACATTCAACCGAAAATTGGAACTTGTTACTGTTACAGAAGCCTGTGTCCTATCATCAACTTTGTGTCTATAAGAGCTAAATAGCAGTAGAATTAACTATTAATATTTGCTACTAAAAGCTTCCAAAAGAAGACACACTTTTTTAAAAAAAATATTGGAAAACGTGAACATTGTCCTGATCAAAAAGGCACATGGGCTGGCAAAGATTAATTGCAGCAGCTTGAGAGACTCCAAATGAATAACTTGTTTCTCTATGATTGGACAAGCAAAAAAAAATAGCGCAAGGGCAGATCAGTCCAATTTAGTTTTGCCTTTCTTTAAGGGGGGAGTTAAATATTTTACATGGATTTAAGCCCTAGCATTGCCTTTCATTGCTGGTAGTTCCCTCCAAGCTAGTTGCCTGAGAAATAGGCTGATCCAGCCCTTTTTTTTTTCCCAAACATTTTTTCCGGAGTTAAAACAATGTATCTAAAATTAGAAGTAGGATAAGCATTATTCTCATAGCATTGCCAGTCATTGTATAAGTGAAACCAAAGATATTGAGGAAAAAAATCTTGCCATTTATTTACTCCATTTCAATCCTGTAGATCCCAGAAGCCCATATTGCCTCCTTAATTTGACTAGACTTTAATTTTACAAGGAAGCAAGTGGTTGCAAAATTTCTATCCTTTGAGAAAATGTAAATCAGGTAGCAATATACTTGCATTAGTATGGACATACTTGCATTTCTTATTATCTCTTATAATTAAACTGTGTGATGGGCTTTGATTATTGCATATATCACAAGCAGATAATTTTATGTTGATTTTTAAAATTATTTTTAAAGAGTTCAAGATTTTTTGGATGGAAGCCATATTGGGTGGTCCTAGAACATGGCGTCCTCTCTTGGTATCAAAAACAGTAAGTGTAAAACTTCATCTCAATGACTGGTATACTGAAAATTGTTGTGATCAACTACTTACTTCCTTCTGTCCCTCTATCTTTTTTCCTTTGGAAGGGCTGATGCTGGAAACACTAATCGTCGTCAGGGATGCAAGCACTTAACACAAGCCATTTGCACAGTAAGCAAACCTAGAAATACATATTTTATGTGTGAATAAAATGGATTTGTGTTGTAGATTTAGGTCATGTTCAAATTGTCAAGCTATATATTCAGAACAATTTAATTTTTATTTTTAATTTTTATACCTTCCAGGCATATTATAACTTGGTCTTTAGTTTTACAGTATTATTATTTTTATTTGTGATCAACTTAAACTTTACAAGAAAATGTAGAACATAAGTGTTTACATATTTGAGAATATTTTTTATTGACAATACAGCTTTTTATATAATTGATGTTTCAGGTGTGTGTGTGTACGTATGAATGAATGAATGATCGAATGATCAATCTGGTAATGAATATTATGATTCCCAGTGCTGTAGCAGTCTTAATGTTAAATATATAAAATGTACTTTTAGAATTTATTTATACTTTGTCAAATCAAAACTTGATCTAAAGCCTGGAATACACACACAGTGAGGCAGGAGCACCAATTTTGCAGTCAGTAAAGTCAAATGAGTACTGCAGTTTTTTGTATGTTAGGTTCTATATACAGATGCCGATAGCATATTGCCCTGATTTCCATTTTACTTTTGCAAGTAATGGAAAGGCAACAACTGAAGCATTTGCTTTCAGCCAGTAGAAACTGTATGTACTGTCTCTTGACTACAGATACATCAGCCATTCTCCATGTATTTTCAAGTCAACCTTTGCAGTTATGCTTATTATATTTTTTAAAGTTCCCAGGATCCTGAATATTCAATTCTAATATTTTGTTCTGTAATCCTCCCTCTCCTGCAGGCATACACCCACACCTGTGAGTTTTTGTTGAATTGTACTCATAACCCTACATCGGTGTTGTTTCACCTAATGCACCTTTTGAGTGGGTAGAGTTCTGGAGTTTGCATTCATAATATATCTGGTAGGCGGAAGGGAAGGGTTAAACTAGAATTTCTGGTTGTAACTTTTTAGTGCAGGAGACCATAGTTTTTTAACATTTTAAAATATTACCAATTTTTATTTCATGTTTTTCCAAAGAGAATTTTTTAGCATGCACAGGCAAGTGGGAGATAAATAGAAATCACATTTTGTTTCTATAAACATTCATTTTTATTTTACACTCTGGTCATTTTTTACTTGAAGCAACTACACAGAAAATCTAGGCAAGTTGAAACAAAGCTAAACTTAACTATAATGCTTTCTTAATTGCTCAGGCAATTTTTTTGCAACTTTTGCAAATAATCATATGATGCATCTATTCAATCTATATATCTGCTTTCTGGTGTTTACTGCAGGTGAAAAATGCAGATGGTTACCTCTTCTCCATCAAGTGCTTTGATAATACAATTCACAGTTTTAAAGTTCCTAAGGCCAGTCAAGAGACAAGAGACGTAAGTCCCTCTTTATCTAATTCTAGTTAACTTGTAAAATAAAGTTCCATTGAATAAGTGTTCAATTTTTTGATTGACCAAGTAAAATCTGCAATTAAGAAATAGTAGAAAAGATGCTAGCCCACATGATGTTAGCACTTTTCCTGGTTTAAGACTAGTATCTCAGAGTATAGTATTTCATAAAAAGGAACCAATTTTCAACAACTCAAATCTCCTCACAATACCTTTGTCACCATCATATTTTGTTGCCTCTAAATGGATGACAGGAGCCAATATGGTTGTTTTTTAAATGTCATGCATATTATAGCACCAGAGTTGAATTGAATTTAAATCTCACGTGACCTTCCAGAGCCCTACAAAAAGTTGCCTCTAAAATCTTAAGTGTGAGAAAAAGGGAAAAAAATTAAATATAGGTAAAGTAATCATTAAGCAGAATAATTAATTCAAAATCAGTCTTTGTCCTGAGACCATCCACATCTTGGAATAAAGCATTTGGCACGTGCCCAGAAATTAGTTGTATCCTTCAATCTATAAAAGGTATCCTATCACAAGTGTATGTTCTACTAAACTGATTTTTTGTGTCCCACTTTATTTCAGAATTGGATACATGCAATAGAAGATCATTCAGCATATAGCACACATTACTGTACTCAGGAACAACAAAGTGATGAGGAGGAAGAAATTGATGCAACATCTATTGCTGAGTTACAAGACTCCCTAAAAGTAAGTGAGAAGAAGCTTTTTTTATTTATTTCAAGCAATCTACTGTGAAAGTCACTGAACGTTATAGACCAAAATATTTGAGAAGCATCAGGTTTGCCTAGTCTGACAATTTATAGAATTATATGTATAGAATTCTGGATTTCTTCCTATGAAATATCAGCACAATACTAGTAGAACATAATGCACATAGATAAAACCATAAACCCAGTTATGTGCAAAATAGCTTTATATTTATAATAATTTTCAAGTCCAAAATAGGTTTTTCAGATATGGATGTACAAGCTGTAGTTTGGCAAAGACAATAATATTTTGAGTGTTACCTCTAAAATGACATTCTAGATTAATGCATCATTGCTTTGAAGAGACGATTGCATATAGGGAAATATTCTGGACATAATTCTGGACTTATTATACTCTGACTTCATAGGGCTTGCTTCAGCTCTAAGACTGTGGTCTTAATATATGGTTGTACTGTCCATCAGCACATCATCATCAGGCATTTACAGAAAGACATTTTCAGTGGCAGGGCTAGATTCTAGAATTTCTTTCCTTGGTGTTGTTTGGCCAAAAAGCTAAACTATATACAATTAATCCTTGGTTAACATCAATAATTAGAACTGGGAAACTCCACCACAAAGTAGTGTGTTCATAAAACACACATATCTGACCATTCCAATGTACAACAGCAGTTCCTGCAATCCAGGTTGTGGTCACTAAGCAAATTGCATATGGTCATTAAGTTCAATGTCATGTGATCACCATCTGCAACCTGCCAACTTCTCCATTGGCTTTGTGGGAAGTCAGCAGGAAAGATTGCAAATGGCAGTCAAGTGTCCACAGGATTGCAATTGTTGCATTGCAACTGTTAGCTAGTTGCCAAGTGTCGAATCGCAACCATATCACTGTGGGGGAACACTGTGATTTATTGTAAAAATAATAAAGGCGGGAAATAAATAATTCTGGCATTCAATGGAAAAGAAGACAAGGGTACTCTAGATCAGTAGTCTCCAACCTTGGCAACTTTAAGACTTGTGGACTTCAACTTCCAGAATTGTTGGAGATCCCTTGCTCTAGATTGGTTGTTTTGTTTTGTTTTGCTGTTGCTACTTCTAGCCAGAAGAGCGAGCTCATCCCTCCTGATTAAATCTTAAACCATAATAAAGTTATACAGTATCATACTCTGTTAATTAGATTCCATGTCAGTGTCTATCATCAACAGCTGTTTAGCAAATAGCCACTAAGACAGACATTTGTTTCTGTCTTGCCAATAGCATTGATCTTTCTAGACTTGAACAATTATTACATTAATATAAATCGGATTTACAAAATCATATAACAACTGAGAAATTACTTATGGTTCATTGTATCTTGTATCTTTATCTCTCCTTGAGTTCTCATAGAATTCTCTGTTTCCTAATTTCTGTATACCAGCTTTGTCCATGAATTGAATCAGCTCAGAATAGTTGTGTCCTTTTTCTTTAATGGGAGGAAGTGTGTTTTGGTACTGTATACCTACCGTAATAGCAAAAACCTTCAGGAAAAAAATAGTATATGGTTTTTATCTCGTGGTATAGAGAAGGTTGAGGTCATTTGTTTGGAAAGTTGGAGTACCTGCCTCCTCACCCATCTTTTCTAATTCTGTCAAGCAATGCAGAAATGTTTGATTGGGTAGAACCAGGAGCTTTAATAATAGAAAGCTGCTGCATATGCTGAGCTTGCAGTGTTCCTAGCAATAAAATAGAACACAAGGTTATGTGTATTATCCATTCATTAGTAATAAGTATTTGATCAAAGAAGGGACTGACTTTTTAACATAAATACTAGAAGAGGGGTGTCAAACTGGTAGCCCGCAGGTCAGATACATGCAGGCCACACCTACACCAGCTCCGTGAAGGGGGAAAATGTCACGAAATGTCACTTGATGGCAAAGTGACACCTCAAGCTTGATACCCGTGTCCTACAGCTTTTGGAATGGGACAACTATAACAAACCATCATCACCTAAATATAGTTTTGATGGTGACATGGTATGGCAGCCATTTCACCTTGTAACTGTTGTATTTCTGTGAAATTACACTACAATTGAGCCTGGAATTACAATGCAAATCATACCATTTGTTAAGCAAATAAAACAGTCCCAAAGTTATCAGTCAGTCCAAACCAAGGCAGAATTCTCACTTTCTCCGTCTGGGGCAATATCAATCCAAGAGAAAGAAGGTCCAAATCTGTTTAAAATCTTATTGCAATATATTCTAGTCTTCAAATCCTTAAGGCATCTGCTCCAACAAATCTTAGCATACAAATATTTTCTTTTTAATCCTCTCTCTTCCCACTCATCGCTTAAAACCAATTTTCACCTAAAAGAAATAGGTTTCTTAATATCCAGTTATTTATTCCGTAGGAAAAGAGGGAAAGCTATCCTTTCAGCACCTTCACAGCCGCTTTTTTCCTCTTCTGGCAGGTATTATTCAGAAAGTCATACTTTTCAGGAATTTTATTAGATATGTCTTAGAGTCCTAGGAGCCAAGAAAAACTTTCTCCTCTCAAGCACTTTCTCCACTTCCTCCTGCGCATTCTTACCCGGCTGCCACCTTCTTTGTGGCGGCCATTACAGACCGTCGCTGCACCGTCCTGGGAAAAGGGAGTTTTGCCGGCCAGGGAGGGAGTCTGCAGCACCCCCAAACCCTTCTCCGGATCCCCCTACCTTCAGCTGCCCCTGCAGGGCAGCCTAGCTCCGTACCCGGCTGGGTCGGAGCCCCAAAAACGGCTAGCGCGGCAGGGATCGCGCAGCTTCGCAAATCCCTGCCGCTCGTGAAGCCGACAAACCGGAAGTCAACAAACCATCATCACCTAAATATAGTTTTGATGGTGACATGGTATGGCAGCCATTTCACCTTGTAACTGTTGTATTTCTGTGAAATTACACTACAATTGAGCCTGGAATTACAATGCAAATCATACCATTTGTTAAGCAGATCATCACTGACCTGATTTTATGATATTTTTTATGGTGATCATTAAACAAATCACCATGGCCATTAAGCAAATCCTTAATCATTAAGCAAAGCCATGGTTGTTAAATGAACACATTGCCTGCAATGGGTGTTTGTTTTTTGTTTGGCCAAAAACCGGCAAAGTAAACAGTTATTTTAGGCAAAAAAAAACCATGGTAAATTGTGATTGTTTGATTGTGGGACACTGAAACCATCCGTAAAAGCAGGCCGACTGCCAAGCACCCAAAATAGAATCATGTGACCCAGAATAAGGTGGCCCTGCCATTGGAACTTCAAATCCAGAGCATGGGTAACTATTTTGGCTCTGTTTTATCTTCAAATGGGTTGCTAAGTCACTGGTTGTAAGTTGAAGACTATCTTGTAGTAGACATTTTTTTAATGAATAAGGATACTTTGTTCAGAAATTAAGAGCATGTATAATTTTTACTCCCTGAAAAGAATTAGTTTTCAGTATCACTTTACTGCCATTTAGTGGTCATCTGGAATCATGCAATTCCAATATGGTATCTTTATTATTTATTTATTTGTTTGTTTGTCAAAAGCTTACAATATAACAGAAACAAGAATAAACATAAGTTTAAATACAGGAAATAGGAACTAATAATTGGTGACAATAGGACTGGGACGGTAGGCACGATTGTGCGGTTATGCACACCCCTTACAGACCTCTTAGGAATGGGGTGAGGTCAACAGAGATTAGTTTGAGGGTAAAGGAGTAGAGGTTTGAGCAGGTGACAACAGAATCAGGTAGTAAATTCCAGACATTGACCACTCTTGCTGAAATCATACTTCCTGCAATCAAGTTTGGAGTGGTTTACATTTAGTTTATATCTGTTGTGTGCTCTTGTTGTTAAAGCTGAAATATTCGTTAACTGGTAAGATGTTGTAACATGATTTTATGTACTATGCTTAAGTCTAATTTTAGTCGGCATCGTTCAAGGTTGTCTAAGCCTAGAATCTCAAATCTGGTGCTGTAGGGTATTCTGTTGCAAACAGAGGAATGTAGTACTCTTCTGGTAATGATTATGTGAAGCTTTTATGTACTATGATAAATACTTTTTTCTTCCCTCTGCAGATTGCACAGTCTTGCCACCAACGACTAGATAAAGAAATATCCAGCTTCCAATCTATGATTACTCAATCTGATAATCCCCAAGGTAACCTTTGTAATCAATAAGCAACTACACAGATTATCTGAAATCTTAATCTTAAATCCAGTTGGCAACGTTGTTTGTTGATAAACATAAATCACTTCTATTTTGTCTGCCAAACTTCTCCTTTTCAAGCATATTCTGTATAATTCTCAGAGTGGGGTAGTAGAATACATTGCTAGCTTCTGCCTATATAAGATGTGTAAGTACTATTTTATATGGAATACAAAAGCAACAGCAGTCTGAAAACATAATCTAATACCTATGCTTCTTTTTTTTAGGACTACCTACTTTGTTTCTCAAAAGAGCGGAAGAAATCTCTAAAACAGCAAGAGAGGCTTGTGAAGTCTTAAGTAACTGTATCAAACTCTTCACTAGACAAGAAGGGGTATGCCATACTTTTAAAAATGGGTCAGAACAGTCAGAATTATCTGTAAACCAAGAATAGCAGTGTTATATACACAAATACTTTTTCTTTCAGTCCAGTTCTTCACTATGGTAACTTATTTCTCACTGTTGTGTTTATAAATAATGTACTATAAGAATTTAAGTTTTTCCAATGTAAGCCCTCCTGCTGTTTTGAACTGACTATTAGCCATTTAGATAATGGGACTGTAGACTAAAACATATGGGGAGCATTAAATAGAGATTCTTCAAGATCATAGCCTGGGAAACTTTCCCAAATGTTTGGAAACATAGCAGAGCAATTTTGTAATAATAACTCATTGATAAAGGAAAAAATTGGATGGTACATGGTACATAGTTACAAATTGAAGATAAAGGGTTAAGAGCTAACAACTTTCAGAGCTCGGTGGTCATTTTGAAGCAAATTAATTATGCTGCTCATGATCCTCCACAAAAGCTATCCAAGTTAATTGGTATATTCTTATAGTGATTGTACAGTTTTAAATACGTGCTGTGTTTGTCTTCAATCTTATTTCATTTGATTTCATTGAAAAATTATGGTTTATATTATTAGAGCTATACAGATTTCTTTCTCCGCTTTCCACACACCATGCATAATTTTAAATATGTCTATTACATTTGTTTATTTTCTTAAAAATCGAGACACTTATTTTCTTGTTCTAAGTAGTCCCAAATACTTGCATTTCCACATAGGAAATCAATAGTTCATTGAACATTTGGGTTGATTTTCTCAGCTTTTCTTGCTCTAGTATATACTTTTTGAGATATAGTGATAAAATGTACATAGCCTTATAAATTACAGATTTAAATAGAGTTGGTTTTGGCGGGGGGGTTAAGCTTAGTTTTAGTGGATATGGTTTGATTTTAAATTAATAACTGAATTCATCATCGTGTAATAGATGCATGTTCAGCTTTGATTTTATTTGAATAATTAGGATGTGGAAATGAGAAAGCTTGCATTCACTGCAAATTGCACTAGTGACCACATGACAATGCAGTTTATAGAGTGAACTCATTGTGAGCCCAGAAAAGCTGGAGTAGGGAAAATATGAATGTATATTATCCTGTTAAAAGCAAATTAGGGAAATGTTTGTGTGGGATTAGCCAGAATAATTTATACATAATTGCAAATAAATAACAATATATAGTTGCCCATCTTAAATACATTACTCTGGGCAGCAAACAATCCATAGGAAAACAGGATTAAATCCTCCATAACCTATGGAAATAAGCCAATACAAAAATAAAAAACAAACAAACAGAAAACCAACTTGCTGGTCCTAATACCTAGGAGAAAAACCAGTTTAACAGCCTTTGAGAGTCCAACAAAGTTGGAATCATTTAAATTTCAGGGCAGAGGCTGTTCAGTAGAGCAGGCAGCACAGCAGAGAAGGAAGGCACAATACATGCTATATAAATATGTATGGTAAGTCTACAGTGTAAATCATGTGTCATCAAACTGCTGCAAGCATATTTTTGGTTAAGATATTATGCATATACTTCTAAGGCTTGAATCTGCTGTTGGAAATAAAGGTTAAGACTATACTAATGAAGTTTTTGTTTAGATTATGTCAAGGCTGTATGATTAGAGGAAGGAAAACAGGTCTGAAGAGTTGCTGAAGGCACATTAAAATGAAAGTAGAATGAATGTATGGAGAACAGAATGTAGGTATCCTCCTGACAATGGAATTGGAAGTTAATTACTGGACCAAAGGGGAGTAATTATGCTATCGTTTTGTAAAGTCTGCTGTTTAAGACTGTAGGGATGATATATCTCCCAGCGTGCAGTTTATTTTCTCTTTGTTTTTCTTATGGATTCACAAGTGAGTGAAGTCAGTTATGCTGTGCCTCCACAGTAAAGTAAGATCAATAGTGTAAATGTAATGCTTATGTAGGTTTCTCCTACTCATACACTGTCCTGCCTCACTATTTTTGCCTTCTTGAGCCATTTGCTGATGTCATTTTTTTTTCTTGAATTCCTGATGGCATATTGGATCCTTGATTTGCATTAGCTTTGCCATTGTCAGCCTGATCAGGTCTGGGGAATTTGCCTTGAGCCACAACTGGTCTTATAGGAAAATGTCCATCTGTTCAATTGGCCTTTGGTTTTCTACAAACATTAAGGTGAAAAAATTAGGCAAATTCTCATGTTTTGTATTTCGATGTAATGTTTCATAGGATTGCATATGCTAAAGGACAGACTAAATATAGATGTGGTTAATATCCATTTTAAAATGTGTAATTAAGCCAACTCTTGCTATTCATACCCATTAATGTATAAATTCGATATACCACGGCACTTTCCCTTGATGTCTTCCTGTAGCATAGCTCTTATTGTTGACCTTGACTTGATGTTAGTGCCTTTTTTTAAAAATAAGAGAAATGCTAGATAAGGTTTTATTATCTCAGAAAATGAATTTTAAAAATACTACAGGAAAAAATAGCATGCAACAAAAATAATGAATTTTGTAAGTGATTACAGTTCCAAACTCATTCACTATGGAGTAAACCCATTGAATTTACTCTGTTATTGAAACATTTAGGATTGTGCAGAACTTGGTTTTGTCTCATGCCTGTTTTCCTAAGCAGTCTAAGTGTTGTTTGAGAGCTGACCAACTGCTAAAACCAACAAGGGAAAGTAATTAGTTTTTCAAGCAATACCATTTATTCATGGGGTCTGGTATGCAATCCAATGAATCTATCTGGGCCTGTTTGTCAATTATTGTGTGCAATCCCCAATACAAAATGTATGTGTATTCCCTGAGAATTGCAAACAATTGTTAACGACACTATTTGGGCCAGCAGCATTTTCAGCTTCTGACACCCAAGATACTAAAACAACTAGTTAAATCTTTTAAAACTGAAAAATTGACTAATCATTTTTATAGATATTTGCTACTGATAAATCAATTTGATATGCAAAAATTAAGAGATAAATGGAATAAAGAATTACAGGTAGCCCTCCACTTGTGATTACAATTGGGACTGGAATGTTGGGTTTGGACAAAGCGGACAGAGCCCACGTCTCCCAATTACAATAGTTAAGTGGACAGAGTGAAACATCTGCCTACCAAAGGAGGGCAGGCAGCTTCCCTCCATGCCCAGAAGGGGGTTCCTGTGGTGGGATGTAGGAACAGAGCTTGAATCTTCAGGATCCCCATTTTGTTTCTCCAGTTCAATGCAGGAGTTCCTCTCCTCTCCATGCATAGAAGTGAACTCCTCCACCAGGCTGGGGGAATGAAATGGGTGTTGGTAGAAGTTACCATGAACGCCCTTTCTATCTATGCTGCGAGAGAGCCCAGGATGGGTTGACTCCTTCCTATGATGTCATAGCTGAGTCTGTACTAAGATATAAAAGCCAGCCCCTGGGAGAGACCCCAGCTTTGGCAAAGATACTTGACAGACTGAAAGGTGTCTCTGAAAGCCCAAAATAAATACAGAAATATGTCTTACCCTCTCTGGACGAATCAAGGGAGGGGCTGGGCTCTCTCACAGCATAGATAGAAAGGGCATTCATGGTAACTTCTCCCAATGCCCATTCTCTTCCATGCTGCATTGAGAGCCCAGGATGGGACATACCAAAGCTTGCATGTCCACGGGTGGGTCCTCGTCTGGCTCATCACACCGACTGTGGAACCACTCATTGAAGCTCCCGTCTGCCGAAGGCTGCAGTCGCTGAGGCAAAAGCATCCAGACGGTAGTGTCTGATGAAAGGAGACGGGGATGTCCACGTGGCCGCACAACAAATCTCCTCCAAGGATGCTTGGGTCGCCCAGGCAGCAGAAGTGGCCACACTTCTGGGAGAGTGTGCCGTCAGAGCTCACGGAACCGGAAGGGCCGCAGCTTTGTAGGCCTGCTCAATGCAAGACCTGACCCACCTGCTAATAGTAAGAGAAGATGCCTTGTGCCCCAAGTGAGAAGGGAAAAAGGAAACAAACATGGCTTCCGACTTCCTGAAGGAGGAAGTGCACTTAATGTATATTCTAAGAGCCCTTCTTACATCTAGTGTGTGCCACTGCCGCTCTAAGTCATGGTGAGGGAGGGACAGAAGTCAGGCAAAACAATGTCCTGGGACCTGTGAAACCTGGTGTTAACCTTGGAATAAATGAGGGGTCCAGACGGAGAACAACCCTATCATTGTGAAAGGAACAAAGGTCCTGTCTGATGGAAAGAGCAGCAAGCTCAGAAACCCTCCTGGCAGAAGTGATGGAAACGAGGAACACTACCTTCAGAGTCAGGAAACGGAGAGACACTGTTCTAAGGAGTTCAAAGGGGGGCTTCGTAAGGGCATTAAGGACCATATGAAGGTCCCAGGAAGTTTACCTGTGAACCACTGGTGGGTACAGGTTGGAAGCCCCTTTCAAAAACCTCCTGACTGAAGGGTGATGGGATAAGGAAGGAAGCGAACCCCATGAAAGGACTGAGGAGAGGGCCGCAACCTGCCTGCGTAAGGTGTTGGGGGCCAAACCTTTCTCCAGACCATGCTGAAGGAAGCTAAGAACTTCTGCCAACTGGGCTGAAGCAGGAGAAAGACCCTCCCTGAGGCACCATCGGGAAAAAGCCTTCCAGGTGGCATCATAGATGCGCCTTGTAGAAGGTTTGCGAGAAGCCAGGATAGTGAGGATGACCCTTTCTGGAAGATAGCCTCCTCTAGCCGCTGCCGCTCAAGTGCCACACGGTCAGCTTGAACCACTGGGGTTCTGGGTGGAGCAGGGCCCACTGGTGAAGGAAGATTAGATGGGCAGGGATCCTCCAAGGAGAAGCCACCAATAGGTTGACCAGGTCCGCAAACCAGGGCCTCCTTGGCCAATAGGGTGCCAGGAGGAGGAGCTCCGCACGTTCCTACATCTTCCGAATTACTGCTGGAATGATGGAAAGCAGTGGAAAGGCATAGAGGAGACCCTTGGGCCATCTGCACCGAAGAGCATTGGTCCCCTCCGCTCACTGGCAAGGAAACCTGGTGAAGAATCTGGTGACTTGGGCGTTTTGAGGAGTGGAGAAATGATCCACCTCCGGTGTTCCGAATCTGAGGGAAAGATCCCTGAATAGAGACGGAGGAATGGACCATTCTGCCTGGTCGACTAGGCTCCTGCTGAGCCAGTCGGACTGGGAGTTGCCAACCCCGGAGATGTGGTCCACCGAGATCGATAACAGGTGTTTCTCTGCCCATAACCCCAACTGTAGAACCTCTCTCATGAGGGCTTTGGACCTCGTCCCCCCCTTGCTGGTTGACATGAGCCTTTGCGGCCATGTTGTCCGTAAGGACTAGAACATGAGATCTGGTCACTGATTGCCTGAAATGCTTGAGAGCCAGAAAAATAGCTGTGAGCTCCAGCCAATTTATGGGAAGGGTCTGTTCCGATCTGGACCAAACGCCCTGAGCTATCTGGCCCTGCATATGGGAACCCCAACCCAGGAGGCTGGCATCGGTGGTTATCACTAGCCTGTCTGGGTCCCTGAACAGGAGTCCCCTCCAGATAGATGGGGAATGCTACCAATTGAGAGATCTCCGGATTTGTGGCAGGAGTGGGACCTTGATGGATGAGTGGCTGGTTCCTGCTTGTTGGTAGGGAAGCAGGAACCATTGGAGGACTCGGGAGTGGAGCCGAGCCCACGGAACGATGCCAATACAGGAAACCATCTTCCCCAGAAGTTTGGACAGCAGCGACAGGGGGACAATTTGATGTTGCTGGATCTGGCTGATGATCTCTGCAAGGCTCTTTCCACGAGCTGGGGACAGGAAAACCTGGCACGACATGGTATTGATGACTGCTCCCAAGTGTTGCAATTTGGTTGTAGGAGAGAGCTGGCTCTTTTTGGTGTTGATGGAAAATCCGTAGCTCTGGAGACATGACAGTGTAATTTGCAGATCCCGATGGGCCGCAAGGATGGAAGAAGAAAGAATCAAAATGTCGTCCAAGTAGCATTGGACCCTCACTGGAATAGAATGCAGAGATGCCACCAATGCTGCCAGAACCTTTGTGAAGACCCTTGGAGCTGATGAGAGGCCGAAGGGAAGTGCTCGATACTGGTAATGGATATTCTGATAACAGAAACAGAGAAACTGGTGATGATGAGGCCAAATTGAGGTGTGGAGGTAAGCCTCAGTGAGATCAATGGAAGAGAGGAGGTCACCCTCCCGAACGCTCTCTAAAATAGAATGCAGAGTCTGCATTTTAAATCGCCTGTATTTTACAAATTGGTTGAGAAATTTTAGATCAAGGATGGCTCGCCACCCCCCTTAGGCTTTGGGAACGATGAAAAGGCGAGAGTAAAGCCCACGTCCCCGTTGAGACGGGGGAACAGGTTGAATAGCCCTGATTTCAAGAAGGTGCTGAATGGCCTGATTCATGAGGGCTTGCCTGGAAATGTCCCAAGACACAGGACAGATCAAAAAAAATTTGGGGGGTGGGGTTAGGAAGTCCAATTGTAACCCTGACCTAATAGTGCTGAGCACCCAGGCGTCCGTCATTGACTCCTCCCATTTGGAGGCAAAGAAGGCTAGGCGACCTCCGATGGGTGGGAAGAACGAGGGATTACTTAGAGCGACGGAAGGAACCACCCCCTCCCCCCCGAAAGGGCCGTTTACCAGGAGAAGGTTGTTGCCTGCCAGATGTTTCCGCCCGTTGGTCTTCGCGTTGGGAGTATGGCCTGTGAGAGCGGGGGAAGCGAGATGAGGTCTCCGCTCGGAAGGCAGGACGGCAATAAGGAGCAGGGCGATAGTCAGCTTTCTTCCCAGGGGAAGAGAGAATTTTACGTTTATCTCTGGTTTCGATGAGATAAGGTTCCAGAGCATCGCCAAAAAGCTTATTGCCTGCGAAAGGAACTAAAGCCAGCTTCCATTTTCGGCGTGACTCCGCCTGCCAATTTCGGAGCCATAAAAGTCTTCTTGCTGCTACAGAAGATGCTATGGCGGTATTGAGAGTAGCATCAGCAGTGAATTCCGCTGCTGCAATACTCTTATTAAGGTCTTGGTGAGACTGAAGGTCAGAAGCAGGCAATCTATTCTGGAGTTGGCGCAGCCACCGTATGGATGCCCTGGTGAAGAAGGATGCTGCTGTTGAAGCCCGAACAGCCCAAGCAGGTGATTGCGCTTGAGGGTCTGTTCGGAACGTTTATCATCCGGTTTCAGGATATCTTCTGGCTCCGTGGGAGTGCCAGAAGATGAGAACGAGGCCAGAACTGGAATGTCAACAGAAGGCACTGCCAGGGCATTGTCCAGAGCTACGCTGACATTGTAGAAACGCTTATCCAGAGAAGATGGGTGAGGACCTGCCGAAGGAGAAGCGCACTGTTCCTTGACCATGTCCAGGAACAAAATGGGAGAAGGCAAAACCTCTGCATGCACTACAGGCTTAGAGAAGAGCAAATCCCCTTGGCTAGAGGGATTTCCTTGTGGCTTGGGAGCCACTTCCTCTGGCGACAGCCTGGCAGTGACCAAGGCCTTGCTGAGTAATGGTCTGAAGAGAGTAGGTTTGAAGACCAATGCAGAGGATGTCTGCTCTGGGCGAGAATCCTCTTCCTCTGAAACATTTTGGTCAAAAATCTCACCCTCTTCACACTCTGAATGAGAAGAGTAACTGTGTTCAGATGGTGAAGGCCTTCCTTCCTCATCAACCTCCTCCCATTCTGGTAGAGAAGAATGGACCCCGAGGTCCTGGGGCCTGTGTAAATCAGGATGATGAGGCAAGGAACTTATAGATTGAGAAGGGAAGAAGGGCCTGAACCCTTTCCAGAGGTTGAAGAATTTGCTTGAAGCCTTCAGCCAATCCCTGCCTAATGGCTGATGAGACTACATCTTGGATATCCCTTGGTCTATGCTCAAAGGTAGAGGCAGAAGGCCGAAGGCCCGCTGCTGTGGGAGTGAAGGTGGCTTCAGGCCTAGATTGAGGAGAGGTTCGAGGCCTGGAGGGAAGGGGAGGAGCATAGGGCACAGAAGCCTGTTGGAAATAAGGCCCAGATCTGCTTAAATCCTGAGGATCTGACTGTACAGCAAGAGCCTCAGGAGACCAGGATGGAGGATGGAAAGGCTCATAGATAACTTCTCCTCCCCTGGGAGGGCTTGGTTGGGGCCAATGAGTATCACCTGAAACATGCTGTAGTTGCACTCCCTTCTGTTGAATAGTTCTGTTGAACTGCCTCTCTAAAGCTGCATGTCTGCGCTTCTCTGCCCTCAATTCAGCCTGAGTTACCCTCTTAGGGGCTAGAGCCTTAGCTTTTATTTTAGCAGCCACCTCCCTCTGGACTGATTGGGTGCGTTGCCTACGTCTTTTTCTCCTATTGGGCTTAAGAGACTGTTCCACTGGGGGGGAAAGCTCTGCCAGAGCCTTATCTTGCTCCATTTGTAAAATAAAGGCTCTTGCATTGGAAAGAAGCTGTTTAGAAATTTTTCTATTAAGCCCCTTAGGGTATAAATGGCCCCCGGGCTTGCAAAATGGCCGCTCACCTCATGGTGGAAGGCTTGAATCCAAGATGGCCACTGACTACAGGAAAACAGGCTCCAAGATTGAAGAATCGCTCCTTAGGCTATACAGAGCCCCGAGCGAAGTCAGCAAGGGAAAAACACAGCAACCAGCTACACGATCAGCTGGCTTGAGCTCTTATCAGTTTGCCGATCATGTTTACGATCCCTCCAAACTGCAGGCGTGGGGGAGGTCTGCAGACGCTGCCCAGCTTGCCTGCACAGAGCTCTGTAAAGCTGCTTCCAACGTTAGAGGAGAGAGAGAGAGAGAGAGCCCTGCTCTCCTGGGAGCTGCTTGAAGAGAGGAGAAAAGTACTGAAGATCGCTGGTGATTGCTATCTAACAGAACGCTTTCCGAGACACAGCTACTGACTGAAAGGAGCTGAGTCAAAAGCTGGGGTCTCTCCCTGGGGCTGGCTTTTATATCTTAGTACAGACTCGGCTATGACGTCATAGGAAGGAGTCAACCCATCCTGGGCTCTCAATGCAGCATGGAGGAGAACTTGGATCTTCACAATCCCTGCTTCATTTTTCTAGCCCGGTGCAGGATTTCCTCTTTCCTCCATGTGGGGAAGAGAACTGCATTGGGCTGGAAAAATAAAGTTCAGATCTTCAGAATTCTGCCTTCATTTCAGGGGTGGGATGCTACCGGTTCTGCCCGGTTTTAAAGAACCGGTAGCTCTGAACAGCAGCAGGTTCTGTGTTTGCTGCTGTTTGGCCCACCTGCCTACCTACCTGTCCTTTATTTCCTGCTTTTTCAACCTCAGCTGCTTTGTGTGGCACAGCTGAGGTTGAAAAAGCAGGAAAAAAGAGGCTTTTCAAATGCTGCGCACCTGCGCGCAGCGCTTTTCAGCTGTCCGGGAGACACAGTCTAAGGTGTTTTTACACACGCGTGCAAAACGTAGTCACCGAACCGATAGTAAAACCGGTTGAATCCCACCCCGGCTTCATTTTCCAACCCAGCACACTCCCATCACCCCACATGCATACAAAGGAATTCCTTCAGTGGGCTAGAGAAATGAAGCTTGGCTTTTCGGGATCCTTGCTTCATTTCACTACCCCAGCAGAGGAATTCACTTCAGTGAACAATCCACTGACTTTCTGGAGCAGCTGGCAGAGAAGATTGCAAACGATGAACAGATGATTGCAGGGCATTTGGGAAACATCATAGGTGTGAACAGGCTGCCGTATGTATGTATGTAGCTGTCTATATATTTATCTACAGGTAGTCCTTGACTTACAATAGTTCATTTACTGACCGTTCAAAGTTATAACAGCACTGAAAAAAATGCCTTATGACCATTTTTCACACAACCATCGCAGCAGCCCCATAGTCACACAATCAAAATCCAGATGTTTGGCAACTTCATATTTCCGACAATTACAGTGTCCCAGAGTCACATGATCAGGTTTTGTGACCTTCTGACAAGCAAAGCCAATGGGGAAGCCAGATTCATTTAACAACTGCAGTGATTCACTTAACAACTGTGGCATGGTTGTAAAAGGAGGCAAAAGTCACTTAACAAATGTTTCACTTAGCAACATAAATGTTGGACTCAATTGTGGTCATAACTCGAGGACTACCTGTATATGTATATATGTGTGTGTGTGGATATATGAGTGTGTGTGTGTGGATGTATGTATGTGTGTGTATATGTGTGGATAGATAGATAGATAGATAGATAGATAGATAGATAGATAGATAGATAGATAGATAGATAGATAGATAGATAGATAGATGATAGATGATAGATAGATGATAGATAGATGATAGATAGATGATAGATAGATAGATATAGATATAGATATAGATGATATAGATATATATAGATAGATATATAGATATATAGATATATATAGATATATATAGATGTTTTCTGAGGTTCTCGCGGGTATTTGTATGTGGATCTTTGGTTATTCGGGTTCTTTGGTTATTCACTAAGCCGAAAGCACCAGCCTGAAGATGGCGAGTGGGACCTCGCCGAAACGTTGCCTAGATACTTTGAATCTTACGCGGGAGAGAACCCGAATAACCAAAGATCCACATATATATAGATATATATAGATATATGTAGATATATATAGATAGATATATAGATAGATATATCCCATATATCTATATATATATCTATGTTTCTTAAAAACTTAAGAAAACATATATCCCATATATGTATACACACACATCCTTTTAAAATTATCTTAAAAGAATATATTTTAAAAGCAATAAATATTTTATTTTTTTAAAAACTCCTAGCTGGGGAACTCTGGGAGTTGAAGTCCACGCATTTTAAAGTGGCCAGCGTTGGCAAACATCACATACCTGTATTGTGATTATGCTGGAATTCCATAATATGCTGGTGATGTGGCCAGCTCTTAAAATAACCTTCAAATAACCTTATTTTTTATTACAATATTATCAAATGTGTTCACCAGGTGACTGATCCTCTATGATCACATTCAGAAGGAAGTCGTTTCAGTCGGCTTACTGTCCGCCGCAAAGCAATAGGGAGGACAACTCTGGCGCTCCTAAAACAAATTACTTCGGGTCCCTTTAAAAGGGAGACCTGGGAAACAATTCTTCAGAAGGCAGGTGCTTCCATGCTATGTCTGTCTGTTATATATCCCTTTAGGACCCGGCAGGAATATTTCTCTCCGAACTGGGGTACTGAGTGACGAGGCTATCCAGTTTCTTTTGATGCACCCGGCCGTTGTTTCTTGTCCCGGGGGAGTTAAGTTCTTTGTAAGAGCGTCGCGCTCCGGCTCGCGCCTGCCAACCCTCCCGAGGAGCAGGGACCGCCTGGCAGCGCGCAAGCAGCAGTTGAGTTCGGGCTTTACCGGCGGTGTGGTGCAATTGCAGGCATCCTAATGAAGCTGGAACGGCGCCGGCTTACATCACCCTCCTCCTCCCTCGTTTAAGGGCAAAAGGCGCGCGTCCGGAGCCCTGCTTGAGCCTTCTGCCCCTCCGGCTTCCTGCCGCCCGAGAGCGGCGAATCCGTAGCGGACTCGGGGGTGGGGTGGGGGGAACCGGTCGGGTTTGCTCTCGCGATACACCCCGCAGAGGTGTCGGTCCGGGGGCAGCGGCAGAGGGCGGCTGGAGAGGAGAAGCGAACGGAGAAAAAAAGGTGAGGGAGGCGGGCAGGGAAGGAGCAACCCCCGCCTGGCTGCTGCGCGCAGGGTCAGCAAATGTCCTGACGAAGTTGGAGGAGCGAATACTGGCCGGGACGGCGTTGTGACGCGATTAGTTGCGTGCTGAGGAAGGACGGCAAGTCCGCCTTGGCGTCGGGTGCGAGTCTCTCTGGTACTTTGCGGTAGTAACGGAGTAGTTGTTTTTAAGAAGATGGGAGGAACGAAGGGCTAGACTTGGGCACTAACCTAATTCGGAGGCCTTAAGGCGGGACATGTTTATTTGGAAAAGTTATGTTCAAGTCTTTTCCTCTCCTGGAAGGTCGTGTTTAAAATTGAGGGGCTAATTTCTTTTATTGATTTTTGGTTTCAAATAACTGCTTGGAAGTTAATAGCTGCCTTCTTGGATTTCCTTTGACATTGGAGTTCCTCTTCTCTGCACTGGAGTGATTATACTTTTTAAAAAAAAAAAACCTCTGGCTTAGTTTTCATAAATTACATATCGTCTACACGTGTTTACAGCCAAAATGTGCTACTGTAAAATCAAGTCATTGGCTGCAAACAAAGCTTCAGAATTGTAACAAAGAGGTACTTAGGGTGCTGGCTGAATCATGATATGCTGTGTTGGCTAACACAATATCATATTCTTCGCCTCCTTCAACTAGAACTGGAAGATGTTTTTAAAGATAAATTCCAATATTGGCATTTATCATTTGGTCTTATTACTGTAGGAATATATTGATAGTGAAAAATAGGCTGTCAGGTGTATTGGAGCTGTAGAATTGAGCTATACTAATTAGTTTTTGAAAGCTGTATATGCCAACCTTAAACTTGTATATAGATGCAGTCACCCCAGAAGTTGAGTTTATTAATGGGTTTTTATTTTTAAAAAGTCTGAAAGAGGTGCTGAAATGAAAACTAGAAATCTGACAGTTTCATGTCATTCTAATTATTGCAGAAAAATCAAGTAACAAGCCCATATCCTCTCAAAAGCATTTTTCTGTAATTTCAGGGTCTTGGGGAAGTAAATGTGTTTAGAATTATACTCTTAATCTTTATAATTTCTGTTTACCATATAAATAGTATTCTTTCCCAGTTGGAAAATTGAAACGAAAGATGAGAAGTACTGACAGCTTTACTTGTTAAAAAGCTACTGCTTAATCTGATCTACTCTAGTTTTCTCTAATCACTTATCAGCAAAATTTTGCTTTAGCCTCTCTTTCCACTTGCTGCATTGACTTTTCACCTTTAACTTCCTGCTCTCTGTGCTATAACATTTCTTGGTAATAGATTTATTTGGGTCATACTAAGTGGATGAAAGGCAAGAGGCTGACTGGAGATGTTTTTATTCAAGTCTCCCCAGTTCTGTTCTGGTAGTGTATTCTTGCCCCTAAAAAAAATAAAAGTGTGGCACACAACTTGTGCTGCTTCCATCCATACAGTTTCCTTGGCATTGTTTTGGAGTGCTCTGACACCTCTGCAAAGTTTTTTTTTTAATTTAGTGCTTTAGATAACAGATGCTTCTCTCAATTAAGTTGAAACAGTTATGAGATAATATACATATTGATAATTTAACAGTTGAGTAAGACCTCCAGATTCTGAATCAGTATGCTAATATTCATGAATCATATAGCCAATTTACAAGTAGCGCATAACTAGCTGGAGATTTGACTGTTAACAGACAGATGTTGGATGGTGTTGGCCTTCAGATACTATATGTTCTTTGTTTCTTGTAGACCTGGTGTCTTGTAGCCATTTCTTTGACAAAGAATGTCTTACATAGATAACTACCGTGTTTCTCATATAATAAGGCCGGGTCTTATTTTTTTTTGAGCCCCGAAAAAATGGCTAGGCCATCTTTTCGGGGGTGACTTAATTCCCACCCCTTGCATCTTCAGGCGGGCGGGCAGGCAGCGATGGCTTGGATGTTGGCCTCGGCATTGGTTGGGCACTTCATATCGGGTTCAACGCAGGCAGCACCATATCCGGGTGTGCAACAAAAGTACTTCCTAACGGCAAGCCCCCCCACCATTCCCCCCCATTTTGCATGTTTTAATATAGGCCTTAATTTGGGGGGAGGGGCTTAATTTCATTTCATGCCTATAAAACATGCTGGGACTTCCTATTGGGGGAGGCCATATTGTTGGAGAAACAGGGTACTTATTGTTACACTACTAATGATAGCATGGCTTTTCCTTTACATTACGTGGAATGGTATAAATATACAAGAGGAAGGGAAGGCAGTGGCATAGAAATCACACCTTGTCCCATTCCTTCAGTAAACCTCATTGGGCTACTATATCCAAGCTGCAGATATCCAGATGACCAGCAGAGGGATATGCTAAATATTCTTCCAATGGGTGGTTATCCAGACTTTTGCAGCCCAAATGCGGTATACTTTAGATCAGTGGTCCCCAACCACCGGGCCCCGGACCGGTACTGGTCCGCGGATCAATTTTTACCGGGCCGCCGGTTTGCTTGGGCGCTGCTATCTTGTTTCGACGGCGCTTGAGAAAGTGCTTCCGGGTGAGCTTGTCGGTCGTCGGTTGTTGGAAAGCGGCGTTTGGGTGCTGAAGGAATCCTCGTGCCTTAGTTTCGTCGAAGGGGGGGGCGGCTTTGAACGAAGAGCCGTCCCGATGGTGGTGGAGTCTCGCGTTACTCAGGAGGAGATTAAGAAGGAGCCCGAAAAGCACAAAAAAGGCACAAAGGAGGAGTTGAAGGTGGCGGGGAGAAGCGGGGGACGGCTGGCTGGCCGGTTGCTCAGCTTGCCTTGCCTTGGTCGTGCGTGCTGATGCCGGTACCAGTCCGTGGATCATTTTGTGATGCCGGTACCGGGCTGTGGTACAAAAAAGGTTGGGGGCCACTGCTTTAGATAGACATAAAGATGTCTCAATGGAAAGAATGGTGTTTTGAGAAAAGATGCAGGACTGCTGTGCATGTGTGTGGCTGTATTCTGGATGGAAGGGGTGAGAGGGATACTTGGATGATTATCCAAGGAGGTGCAGTTCAGGTTTTTTACTGTATCAAGAAAAGGCTGGGCATTTATAAATCTACTCTCCTTTTTTTACAATAGCCACAGTCTGGTGAAGACTAGATGCTTATTTTTCACCATTGGGAAAAGTTTGAGAAGTTTTCCTAGATAGATTGATTATACCCTAGATTATGCACATATGATGGGAAGCCACAGCTGGCAACAAACATATATAGCCCTTTTGGATTGCATAAATGCTTGTGCCTTTGGACATAATTTACTGCTTACCAGAAAATGACTCTAAGGCAAAGGGATCTGCTATAAAATTACAGATGAGGTCACATTGCCCTTGTCATTTAAGCCTCTCAGCACTAACCAATATTATATTTATTCTTGTTACGTCCTTTACAGCATTTTTATGCTTTGATTCCAAATTTTGTTTTCAAATTGTAGGAAGCAAAGTCCAGTTTTTATTCATTTTGTTTTATTTTGTATTAGAAACCAAGAAATCATGAATTCCAGTCTATGCTTAGGCACAGAAGCTGGCCGGGTGACTTTGGCCAATCATTCTCTTTCAGTCGAACACATGTTGTAGAGAAAAATAGGAGGTAGCAACAGGCATGCCATCTTGAAATTTAGGAAAATAAAGATGGAGTAGAAATCTAAATAAGAACACCACCATGTGTATGTGAATATGTAAATACAACATTATATTGATTATAAACTTTTTAAAGAATTACTACATTCCCCTTTGTAGAATCCTGTCTTTTAGGATCATTGTTTAGAATATACAAAAAGGTCCCATAAAAGCATTAAGGGTTTTAAAAAGAAACCTCAGGAAAAAATATTTCAGATCTATAAAACCAAATGAAGATCTCTCAAGCATGTTATCTATGAAGGTTCTCAGTCATCCAGATCATGGTTGTTCCAAAGGTGCTTTTTCAAGAGGCAACTGGACTTTCTGGTTTTTCTTTGAAGACCTTTCGCTTCTCATCCAAGGATGAGCTCTGGCTGGATGGTGGGGAATGGAAGGATTTATACTCCTTGCAGACAGCTGGACGTTTGCATTCTCCCAAGCATGTTCAATATCTTGATTTATTGTACTATGTAGGGTTATTTATTGTATTTCCTAGAATAAACTCTTAACTATGAATGTTGTGTGCTTTAAGGATCTTTCTCTGTCAACACTTAGCAAGGATTCTAAAAGATACACTGGCATGAGGCTATAGGTACCTAGGAATAACCTCACACTTTATTTTTTTTTATTTCATTTTTATCCAATTTGTATTTCATTAGCAACATGTAAAATGAATTGCATACAAGTTTTGTTTTATCATAAATTTGATACATACTTGTAGGTTTGATCACATATTTATTGCCTTGTTTAAACTTTCCCTAGAAATAAAAATCAGCTAGTATTGCAACAGCTGTTAATATTTCAGCTTTGAGTATCCAGCTGAATTAATTTCATTCTATTTCAGCTGTTGGCTGAAAAGATGAATTATACCTTGCTGGTCCCTAAGCTTGTTACTCACATAGTAATCTGCCCAGAAATCCACCTGTATTCACTGGGCTTTGTATTAACTTTACTAATGAATCTTTGTTAGTGTAGTCTCCAGAATGAGATTGAAAATCATAATCTGTTTAAAAATCTGCTTTGGAATATTTAGTGATAAATTTGTTGTGCTTGTCTTGAGCCTACTTCAGATGCCACAATCCTCTACTAGAAAATGATAATTCTGAGACCTAATGCCGTACAAAACATGTTTGTTTGAAAAATGCTTTGTTTTAGTCTTCTATTTCATGCCCAGGATACAAAACTTTATTATCAAATTACAGGGCACCTGTTCCAGCTTTGATAACTTAAATAAGCAGGTGCTTTTCCATGGTCACGCTGCCTTTTTAGTATTACTACTTGAAATCCTTCATTTAGCAATAACAAAAATGAAAAGGTATTCATTTGCAAGAAGGATATACAGTATAACGTTACGTCTTATATCTAATACAATATCTAAAGAAAAAAGTGAGATTTTTTTCTTTAAATATTGTATTAGATATTTAGATATCTTTAGATATTATATTGAATACAGTATTTGCCACTGTGGGTTCTTATTTGCCTAGGTTTTATTAGATATTTAGTACTGTAGGTTCTTATTTCTCAGGATTCATCTAATAGGAAATAAAAATATTTACTATAGCAGATATGGCCAATTTGGGATCCTATAGAAGTTCTTGAACTTATGCAGAAACCTTTCTTAATGTGGCCATTATGGGAGATGCCCACTAATTTACTAGAATTTATCCTGGATTCATAACGTCTGGTTTGTTACTCTTGCTGGTAATTGTATAATTAATATTACTTGCAGTCTTTAATGAAATGGTGTGAAAAATGCTACAATTAGTAACTATTTTATGCAGAAATTAGAATGGTTTTTTAAAATTAAATAGTAGTACAAGTTTGCAGCAGTTTTCTACAGCAGTGACTAAAGGATATTATGTTTTCTACTTAGTGAATCATATATTCAGGTATAGGATCATATGGAGAAAACTAGGTTGGATGCTTGCTATATTTAGATCATCATACTGTTGGCCAGAAAATAGACTTATTTCTGCTTGAGCTGTATAGAATAGGTTGACAGTAGCAGCAGTTGGAGATTATTAGAATAGTATTATAGGAAAACAGAACTGTTATTCCAGTGGCTATATCAGAAGGATTATAAAAATGATTATGTGTTGTCTTCACACATTCAAAGCTTAATTCTTAATTTAATCAAGCTGCTATTCTTTCTGAATTGAAACTAGGATCAGACCTTGTTTACAAGCCTGAATTGAGGTTAGAACTCAAACTGTAATTTATAGTTTTAGATCTGATGGTGAAATGATTAATTTAGATAATGAAATATACTGGGAATATGGAACAGGACAAAATAAAAAAGGGAGTATGCAAACACAGTGTTCATTCACTTCTCTGCAAATCATAGTTTGGAAAATGAATGAAGCTATTATATGGCTATTATGAATCCTTTCTATGAGCTCAGGCTGTTGTTGACTTTTGCCATCTTATATAATAGCCTGCGACAGGAAAACTAAAAAACTGTGACTAGTACTATCCAAGAACTATGAGCAAACTTCTCCTAATCTTACTCAAGATAGTCTTTTCCAACTCTGAATTCCTTCATCAGCATCAGTTGAGTTTCAATTCCTTTTCATTCTTTCAGTTTCTCATTATGGTTTTCATAATATGAATGGCTACAGGGAAAGGGTCTTTTCTATGAAGGCATTTTAATTTTAAAATAACTATTTTCCAGCAATATGCATCTAATTATTAAAATTTAGGCATCAAACTAGGTTCTCCCTAGATTTTTCTGAGTTTTTAAGGAATAGCTTGGTAGAATATTATTTATTTATTTTATTTATTTATTTTGTCAAAACGCTTACAATATGATAGACATAAGGATAAACGTAAGTTTAAATACAAGAAATAGGGACTAATAATTGGGGAAAATAGGACAGGGACGGTAAGCACGATTGTGTACTTTTGCACGCCCCTTACAGACCTCTTAGGAATGGAATTATAAAAAATTATAATTTATAATTATAAAAATGTTTTGTATAGTTAGCTACTTTGAAGCTAATTTATATAAACAAAGGCAAGGGCTTTTGCTTCTTAAGCAGGCCTTAAAGCTTGTTTTAAGTTTTTATCATGAATAAAAGTGTTATTGTGTTATTAAAATGCGTAGAAATGGTGTAAATCCATACTGTCAAAAGAGGTGGATCTTGTGGAATTCCAGAAGTAGAAGGCACCACTACAAAAAAGATCCTACATTTGGAAAATGCTATTTTAGGTCTGCGTATAAAAGAATTTGAAAATAGGGTTTCCCTACAGGTCACACCTACTGAAAGCTTCTAAAGTATGATACGTTAGGCTCCCTTTTCACAGTTTTAAAAATCAGTACCAACATTCTGAATAGAGCTTGGAAATTAACTGCCAGGTAATAACGCTTATTTACAATATTAGCATAATATGGTTTGAGCCAGTAAAAACTAGACAGCTGAATTCAAAACAAATTGTGGTTTTTTTTTCAAATATAGTATGTTTAATGATAATACAATTTATTTGATATTATGATTTAGAAAATGTCTTTGCTATGAAGTGTGAAAGTAGCCATACCCTTAGTATCCATATTAAATGGCAGGAAATTTTCCTGTGGAGAGTATATTCTAAGTTAGGCCTATTCAGTAGTTTGGCCTATTCTATGAAATTGATCTTCAGGTAAAATTGTGACCCAAGCTCAGAGTGATGAAAAGATTATTTAGAATTGAGTTACTCACTCAAGGCCAATAACAATTGCTTACAGTTGTGTTTGTAAATTAGAAGAATAGCATGGGTGTGCTTGTTTTACAGATTGATAATGTGCAAACTGTCTGCTTTATGAAAGCATTAGATAAATGCTCAGGCAGAGGGAGGCAGATGTTCACTATGGTAGTTCCATGCATTACATAGAGCTGTTAATAACTCTATAATTAAACTCTGCAAATATGTATTCTCATAATGCTTTAAATTTAGTTATCAGTTTTCACCTAGTGAAGTATTTTTCTTAAACATTTTTATTTTGTAATGTTCTGAAATGCTGCAGTGTGACAAAATCATAAAGCAACTGCATAATATACCTCATTACCTTTTAATCTGGTTTTTAAAAGCTTGTTGGCATGTTTTGCTTGTAAACTGGAGCCTATTCTTGAAATATCTTCTAGTCTCACATTCTTGGGAGTGATGAAATTTTATTCATATGTGTTTCTACTTATAGGTAAGGAATCTGAAACTGGAGCATGAGCAAGAGAAAAATAAGATCTTATCTGAAGCTCTGGAAACACTAGCCACTGAACACCATGAATTAGAGCAATCGCTAGTCAAAGGGTCACCTCCCCTTAGCATCCTTAGTGAGGAACAGTTCTATGATGCTATATCTGGTAAGTGTGTCGAAATATATTGCACCAATGTATTTATGATTGGTAGGCATATATAGATGTTAATAATGTTAATTGTGGATACACACAAATATACACAGCTCAAAAAAATAAAGGGAACACTTAAAACAACACAATGTAACTCCAAGTCAATCACACTTCTGTGAAATCAAACTGTCCACTTAGGTACCAACACTGATTGACAATCAATTTCACATGCTGTTGTGCAAATGGAATAGACAACAGGTGGAAAGCATAGGCAGTTAGCAAGACATCACCAATAAAGGAGTGGTTCCGCAGGTGGTAGCCACAGACCACTTCTCAGTTCCTATGCTTTCTGGCTGATGGTTTGGTCACTTTTGAATGCTGGCGGTGCTTTCACTCTAGTGGTAGCATAAGACGGAGTCTACAACCCACACAAGTGACTCAAGTAGTGCAGCTCATCCAGGATGGCACGTCAATGCGAGCTGTGGCAAGAAGGTTTACTGTGTCTGTCAGCGTAGTGTCCAGAGCATGGAGGCGCTACCAGGAGACAGGCCAGTACATCAGGAGACGTGGAGGAGGCCAACAACCCAGCATCAGGACCGCTACCTCTGCCTTTGTGCAAGGAGGGACAGGAGGAGCACTGCCAGAGCCCTGCAAAATGACCTCCAGCGGGTCACAAATGTGCATGTGGCTGCTCAAACGGTCAGAAACAGACTCCATGAGGGTGGGATGAGGGCCCGACGTCCACAGGTGGGGGTTGTGCTTACTGCCCAACACCGTGCAGGACGTTTGGCATTTGCCAGAGAACACCAAGATTGGAAAATTCGCCACTGGCGCCCTGTGCTCTTCACAGATGAAAGCAGGTTCACACTGAGCACATGTGACAGATGTGACAGGGTCTGGAGACGCCGTGGAGAATGTTCTGCTGCCTGCAACATCCTCCAGTATGACCGGTTTGGCAGTGGGTCAGTAATGGTGTGGGTGGCATTTCTTTAGGGGGCCGCACAGCCCTCCATGTGCTCGCCAGAGGTAGCCTGACTGCCATTAGGTACTGAGATGAGATACTCAGACCCCTTGTGAGACCATATGCTGGTGTGGTTGGCCCTGGGTTCCTCCTAATGCACAACAATGCTAGACCTCATGTGGCTGGAGTGTGTCAGCAGTTCCTGCAAGACAAATCATTGATGCTATGGACTGGCCCGCCTGTTTCCCAGACCTGAATCCAATTGAGCACATCTGGGACATCATGTCTCGCTCCATCCACCAACGCCACGTTGCACCACAGACTGTCCAGGAGTTTGGGGATGCCTTAGTCCAGGTGTGGGAGGAGATCCCTCAGGAGACCATCCGCCACCTCATCAGGAGCATGCCCAGGGGTTGTAGGGAGGTCATACAGGCACGTGGAGGCCACACACGCTACTGAGCCTCATTTTGACTTGTTTGAAGGACATTACATCAAAGTTGGATCAGCCTGTAGTGTTTTTTTCCCACTTTAATTTTGAGTGTAACTCCAAATCCAGACCTCTATGGGTTGCTAAATTTGATTTCCATTGGTATTTTTTGTGTGATTTTGTTGTCAGCACATTCAACTATGTAATGAACAAAGTATTTAATAAGAATATTTCATTCATTCAGATCTAGGATGTCTTATTTTTGTGTTCCCTTTATTTTTTTGAGTAGTGTATAATCTGTAATCCCCATTCAATTTATTGAATGAAAATTAAGAGCTTAATGAAAAAGAAATTTATGAGTGAGATTCAAAAGTTAAGTACAGTAAGCACCAGCTCAGGCACCAAATTAAGAAATGGTGCTGAATTTATGAAAGCAGATCACAACATGTTGCACGTAGTTATTAAGATTATATTACTAAAATGTATCAGTTTAACTCTAATAAAATCACTTATCAGATTCAAATGTTACTCTTGCTCTTGCTTTTTGCTGTTGCAAAAAATCCAAATATCAAATCCAAATATGCCTCAACAGACAGGCATATTTTTGGCTTATTCTTTGCTTATTATCATTTTGGTAGCTGTTTAGGGTATCCCTTTAGGCACCATTTTGTTCTTTGGAAAAAAAGTGTATTTGGGAACAAGGAGCACTGATTATGTGAACCTTCATGAATTTTTGAATCAAAGAATCTGATTTTCTGGTTAGATTCGAAAGAAGGGTTCTTTAGATTTAACTCTAGATTTAACTTTAACTTAATGCTAAGAGTACGTTAAAATATGTTTAAAAGAATACTTTGCCAGTAATTCACATTTCAGAACAAAGACATGGCAATATGAAATAGTTTAGGTCAGGGCTGTCAAATGCCCAGCCCACAGACCAGATGCGTCACACACTGGCCACGCCCACACCCAGTTTAGCGAAGGGGGAAAAAGTCCCGATATGTCACGTGACGTGATGCAACGACGTGAGTTTGACACCCCTGGTCTAGGCCAATATGAAACCTGGAAAACCTTGATATATTCCCAAAACTATTTTTAAGTTGTGGGTTTGAAATGTAACAAAAGGGAGCACATTGTTAAATAGATGAGTGAAGAATCGTTTCACTATATTTAATTAAATAAACATCCATTCCATATAGTGTATACCTGATCCAAATAACTGATTTGATAAGTGGGGTCCTTGGGACTCTCTAAGCTTGCTTCTTTTCTTGCAGATGTTTCATTACCCCATACTAGATAACATCATCATTGCTACCAGTAGTAAGGAGTGCTATTTGCTGTTAATTTATATCATGTCAGTATTGGTGGGGGTGGTTTTAAGAGATTATTTGATTGGACTGTTGGCTGTTGGCTTCTTTGGCAATTTCTTGATTGTGGTATTGTTTACTTGATTGATGGTCTGATGTTAACCTTGGAGTTAATCTATGTTATCTGGGTGCTGGTGGAGAGGTGCTTGGGTCTTTTTGTTCCTTTTTGGGCTCTTTTGCAGTCTAGTTTAGTCTATAGATGTTGTTAATGTCTGTTTATCTATTGATGGCTGATTTGTCAGAGTCCCAGACTTCTACAAATTCCCTGGCGTTTTTTTTTTTTACTTAGATTGGACTAGGATCGTCACATTTCCCAGTTGAAACTATGGTTAAATCTGTCTGTATGTTGTGAAATTAAAAGAATTTTCATCATGTCTTCTGACTGCTATTTGGTGTTCGTGAATACATTCTGCCAGTCTTCTGCCTGTTTGTCCTACGTAGTGGTTGTTGCAGTCCTTACACTGTTGTAAATAACAACCATAACCTTAAAAGGGACATGGTTAATACAAATGGCTGCCATAGTAACTTGTAATCCTAATTAAGGGCAGCAATTAAGAAGGAAGCAACCAACACTGCCCTAAGACTACTTTGTGTTGCTTTAGCATAGGGGTCGCCAATCTTTTGGACCTCAGGGACCACCAAGCTCATAATTTTAACTAATTTTAATTTTAAAACTCATAATTTTAAATCCCGGGGACCACTAATATGAATTTTGACTGGTAGTGGCTTACTGACATTGGTGGGAGAGAGAGAGAGAGAGAGATCTGATCTAACCTCTTTCTCTCCCTCTCCCTCCTTCCCTCTCTCTCTCTCTCTCTCTCACACACACACACACACAAATACACAGAGGCAGGGGTGGGATTCAAATTTCTTAACCGGTTCTGTGGGCATGGCCTAATTTGTGGGTGTGTCTTGGTGGTCATGTGACTGGCTGGACAGGGTTTGTATGTAAATATTATAAATATTTATGTAAATATTGAATTTTTTATTTAAAAAAGCAACTTTTACGTAAAATCATGCAAAACAGGCAGGCAGATTGAGTTGCTCACAGAATCACAGATTCACTCAGAGATCTATCTTTCTGCCATTGGCTACCTGAGTCTGTCACATAAAATTTGCTTGCAAGCAAACTCATAAAATTAACTCACACCACACCATGTATGTAAATATTGAGTTTTGTATTAAAAAAAGAGCAACTTTTACCCAAAATCAGGCAAAGCAGGCAGGCAGATTCATTCAGAGATCTATCTTTCTGCCATCTGCTACCCGAGTCTGCACTGAATAATAGAAGCTTCAGTATTAAAGGAGGTTCAGCTCTGCTTAAAAGCAGAACCGAAGATCTAAAGATGAGCTAGAAAGCAAGAAATCCAATGGTTTCCTGCTTGCTACTTAATTTAAATTTCCCAGCACAGCAAAACAGCTGATAGTCTGGGGGGGAAAGGAAAAATAGCAACTTAGCAAGCACGTTTGCCAGGTAAGGAGTGAGTGGGCGGGGAGGGTTTCCGCAGGCCATGTGGGTGGTGCAGCCTTGTGTTCCCGTGCAGCCTGGATTAATTGCTTAGAGGGGTGCTCTGGGGGTGACATTTCTCTGCGGACCACCAACATTTTTTTGCGGACCACCAGTGGGCCATGGCCCACCAGTTGGCAACCACTGCTTTAGCATGACCTCAAAATGTAATATGTTGTGTGTGTCAGCCAAACCTCTCTAGAGGAATGCGCGAAAACTTTGTCAATATTTTAATGGTATTATAAATAAGAAAGATTTAGAAGTACTATTGATTACCAGCTGAACATTAGGAAGTAGCAGCAGGCAGAATTAGAAAGAACAATGCAGTGCATTAAAAGAAGCATTGTGCCCAATTCATGGTAGGTACAGACAGTTGTGTGTAAAATTTAAGGAAGCTTTGGTCAAATTGTGGGTTTCTATAATTTTCTAAGAGAAGTTGACACAGTTGCAATGTGGTGCAAAATTAAAGATAGCATGTTTTCTGCAGCCTAATGCATATTTACTATGTATGTGTAATAATTTGCAGATTCAATGAATATGGCATGTGCAAATTTTGAGCACCCTTTCAATGGTTTCCCTTCATGTAAATAACCACTTCCAGATATTTCCTCTGGCCAGCTAAGTTTCTGTTCTGGTTTTTGGAAGTCCTCTTCCTTGGCAAAATGGGAGCTGGATGCCTACCTATCAGAGATGGTTTTATAAATTCTTACAGTTGGCAAAGGACTGGACGTGATCATTTATAAGAACTTGTCCAGCTTACACATTCTCTAATTCTATGATTGAGAAATAAAGAAAAGCCCAGAATGGTTCTCTATTCTTGGATTAGACAACTGTACCAAATGCATTTAGACAATGGAATCATTTCTCAAGAAAAGTACGGTAATAACTTGGGTAATTATTGTCAATTAGAAGCTGAACTGCCACCTTTTTGGGAATATTTTAATATGGATTTTGGCATTAATTTGGATCCCTGTGTTGGGCAGGGATTGGTCACAATAGCCTAGGTTAGCCTTTTAATAGCCTTCAAAACTGTGTTTCTGTGACATATAATTACTCACCTGCAACCTCAAGTGATAGTCCTTAATGCTGAACAGTTTGACCATCACATGTTATAAAACTTCCAGTCATGCTGCTTTGACTTGGTCAAATGCTGTCATCCGCATCACATTGATAGGCTATTAAATTCCTGTGCTGTGTGTGAAGATTCTGTTAATTAGTCTGTGAAAGATTAACCCTGAAGCTGAATAAATCGACACTTGTCTATCTTGTAGATTCAGAATCTGAAAAATCATTTATTGGATTTGAAACCGTGACTAGCTTCTCATTGGAAAACAGCGAGGACTCTAGTGACACCATAACAGCTAACATGTCTGAAGAAAAAGCAAATAAAAACCGAGAGACTCTATCAAATGGCATAAAAAAACACAGGTATGGTTTTGCCTAGTGTCCTGAGAGGTAGCCTCTATTGCTGTGCTGACAAAAGCTCATCTAATATCTCTAACTGATAATTGGGGATACTGCTGCCTCTTCTCTGGAGAAGAGTGAAGAACAATAACAGCTGCACCTTAACAAGAACATTTTTCTTTTTTATGGATATTGGGGAAGAAAATTTAAATGAAAAATACTATGATTTTATCATAATGCAAACTAAATAGAGGAATTCTTAACCAGGCACGTTTCTAATTCATTTAAATTAGTCTTATTAAAATCAATACTGTCTCTTATTTCTTCATGTTTTTGTAATGTGTCACTGCTGCTTTTTTAGTTTCCAGTTAACTTGATCGCCTTCATCTGTTTATACCAATTAGAGCTAACCTATAATTTCAATATATGTTCAAAAAAAAAAACATTAAGAACAAAAAAAGTGACCCTAGGTAGAAGAGTTGCATTCAGATATTGCTCCTTCATCTGTTCTTTTTAATCTGTAACAAAGAACAATAGTTCCTTGGTTACATGTAACGATACCCAGTTTCTCAGGTTTCACTAGAGAGAGAACTTAATATGTGTACTTTTTCCCTTCCAATTTGCATACAGTTAAAAGGAATCTCTATTTGTCATTTGTTATTCTACTTTTTATAATGATTTTTTTCTTATATAATGAAAATAGGATTTATATAAGCAAGTTAACCTTGTGTCTCATATCTATTAATAGCTGAATATTTATAGCTGGCCTCAGTAATGCATTCTGTTCAGAGAACAGTATAGCTACAAAGAAAGACAAGTGAAACTATGACTTCTTCATTAATGATCTTGAATAGAGCTGGGGGGGGAGGGTGGAATAAATATTTCTAAACCCAAGCAAGTTAAAATGGTTGAATGAAGCCAGGAATTTTTCTTACCTCACTTAATTATCACTGGATCTTAGCATCCTTAATATCCTGTATTCTTTCTCCCAATGATATCCCTAAAATGCCTGCATCCTCTAACCTCTACAATATTCTAAATAAATAATAATTAAGTTTCTTAAGACAGTTGGCTGCTTTTTCTGCGTAAACAAGCAGTGGTAATTTCAATGTTGTTTTAAGCATTAGAAACAAGCAGTAATTTGGCAAGTGTCCATAAAACATCGTAAAATGCCATTGCCAAAAGTGTAAACAAGAGGTGATTGGAGCCTCCAGGCTCTTGTTTCCTATTCCTCTGAGGTTCCTTTACTTTCCACTACAGTGTCTCTCATTATGCTTTTTGGATCATTACGTTTTCACATCTCTAATCTTGACCCATATTTTCCTCCTTTTCCCTTTTTTCTTCTTTTGTATTTATCAACAATTAAAGATTATTACTGACTTTTTATGGACTTGGGGTAGCATTTTGAAAACACTGAGCTAGGATTTTTCTTGAGAAGTAAAATTGAACCGCATGTGTGCAATTCAATTACTGCTGAATGCCTTCTTCCAAACTATATTTACAGTATTTGATCTCTTTATCTGGCACTATTCAGGGAACTGATGTCTGCACGCATATTGATGTCAATTGTCATGCCTCTGTGGGAAAACAAGTCTAAATTTTGCTTTGCAGAAAACTTCCCCAAGGAGATAAAGCTGTTCAGTGTTTCTAGTTATCTTGGGGTTTTTATATGGGTTGCTCGTCTTGTCATCTAATTACACTGTATTTATAACATAAATATGTGAATGTTTTATCTTAGGGGTGGGGTATTTATAATTGTGTCTTTGGGTTGAAGCAAGATGTGTTATCGCATGTGTGCAGCTATTTTGTTTTAATTCTAAACATATTTTGGGTGAAAGTAATAAATACTTATTATGACAACAACTTTAGTAGTGTTTATGTTCCATACAAAAGAGAGGCCACAACCTAGGATTCAAACTATTGTGACATTTTTGGTTAGGGAAGACAATTTTTATGCACCCTCAAAATCTGCTCTATTGGCACCAGCCCAGAGTAAACAGGGACACTGACTATAGACACTGATCCTATAAATTGAAACTTCTACTGACAGAAGTATATGATTTCACATAGAAAAAAAGATACTGTAAAACTTTTTAAAACACTTCTTTAAAAATAATTACAAAAGAAAGTCATATTGGATAATGTTACTTCAAAAGTACTGAACATATAAGCCAAAGAACACATTAAGTATGAGCTTCCCAAATGTGTCTTTTATTTTTCAGATTTTTACCCTACCTTTATTCATTTATAATAAAGACAACAAACATACATAATCCCTTCCTCCTTTTCCCCACAGCAACTCTGTGAGGTGAGTTGGCTGAGACAGAGTCACTGGCCCGAAGTCACCCAGCCAGCTTTCTTGCCCAAGGCAGGACTTGAATTCACAGTTTTCTGGTTTGTAGGCCAGGACCTTAACCAGTATAGCAAACTAGCTAAACAACATACAATTAATTATCTGTGCACATTTATGTTATAGTGGATTAAAAAAATGGTTCTCCTTGGATTGTGTAAAAACTGTCACATTTGTATTTGATAAGAGATCATATATTTCCTACCTACTCTGTTGTCTAAACAATTCTGTGAAATTTATTAAATTGAGTGATTTTTGACCAGTTACTATCTCAAGCATTCAAATTTGAATCTGGACTGCTCCAGGAACTCCCTAAGAATAGACAGTTGGATTTTTACAGTTTCCATGCACACTTTCTTTGTTCACAAGTGCTTTGTTGATGGTATCAATAGTTGATTTATTTATCTGCTGTGAAGGAGTGCCATTTGTCAGTGAGAGCAGAAATTAATGGTAGAACGGATAAGGTTGTTTCTGCCTTCCTCTTCTTTGATTCCTGTAGATTACAGCACTTTCTATGGGAACCTCCACCTCACACTGAGATGAATTGACAGATTTTCTCTTCAACATCATTTTAAAGGAAGAATTGAAGGTGGGGAAAAGTGCATCTTGAAGCTCCACCATTGACAGGAGTTTAGGCTCTGTCAGAAAACTTAGTACTACTGCTATAACATATAAAGCTAGTTTCTTCACATTTCGGCCACAGCAGTAAAATGTTTGTAGAACAGGGAAGCAAGCCATTCTGTTTAGAAGGCAAGATAGTTAACCTTCGAAAGTACCTCAAACCTAGATTAAGACAAAAATCAGAGTGAAACGATTGGTCCTGATTAGTCTGAGTGTAGAGCAATATGAAATGGAAAAGAATGCAAGAAATCACTTTTAATGTTTATCATTCTAAGTCAGGATTTGTCACTAAGGTTTGCTGAGCAAGTCAGATTGCTCAACAAACCAAACAAATTTAATGGTTTCAGCAGTTTCCTATCGATTTGTTCCACTGGTATCCAAACGCCCCAAAGCTAGAAAAGTCCATTTGAATACATTTTGGGAGGTAAAGTTTATATGTACAGGGTGTTTTGGCTTTGGAGTTTTTGTTGAATAAGAAAAAATAAGCCTTTTGTATCCATTTTGTGTGTGTGTGTGTATAGGTGTGTGTATGTATATCGAGAGAGAGAGAGAGAGAGAGAGAGAGATTAGATAGACACACAGACAGACAGACAGAGAATACTTGTATCATGTGCTTTCCTGCATATTTTTGAGAAATGTTTTTTTATGTGGACATGCTTTTATGGGAACTCAGTATGTATTTTATGTGTTTATCTGTGTAACTGTCTATGCATCACTAGTTTGCCTTCTATAAAAATTGATACTTTATGGGGGGAGAGAGAGATTTAATAATCTTATACTGAAGAAGAAACAAGAAGAAATAGGCACACAAAGTTTTCAGTTTTTTAAAGCTGCATTTGCTATGTACTTTTGTAGATAAGCAAGAGGTGGGGAGAATAAATCAAGATAGAATTCTAGGTTCAAATATTTCAAGCCATGGTAAAGCAGATCAGGATTTGAAAGTATATTCAACCAAGAATAAAAACATAGTTTGTTATTTTGAGGAGAGTTAGATACCATACAAACCACAATTAGGCAAAAGACATCTTGAAAGGGTTGAATTAATATATGTTAGAGATGGACTTGGATACGAACAGTGGTGGAGCTAAAACTGAATTCATGTAAGAAGGATTTATTTGATTTACTGTGCTTTTTTTACCCTCCTGGCTCACTGATACAATCTTGGATCATTACTAAGCTATTGAGATAGTTTTCATGTTCTATTTTTCTGTACATATGTAATATTGAAAGTACATGGTTGAAAAAGCTAAGAATACCAGGAATACTTGCAAAACTAAAACTATGACCAACATTGATGACTACTGTTCTGCATCTAATGTCCACCCTGAGGAACAAAACCAATACTTTCCACTTGATGGGTAACTTTGTCTTACCAACTTCACTATTTCCAAAGGGAATTTTCATTCGAAATTCCTAATTTTCATCCAGACCAGAAGTTTGCCTTTTTGGCATGTCTATGCACTAAGAAGTTTATTCTATGAATAGCACTACCATTGAGACCTGAAGAGCATGAGTTAAACAGAAGAAAGACATTTCCAAAGTTGGCAGAAAAGGGGAAAAAAGCAACTAAACAATGGCCATAAATTCTGAGTTGAAGAAGAAAAATGAAAGGGATGAAATGGAATATCCTGAAAAAAATAACCAGGTACCAACTTGTTTGAAAACACTATATTACAACATTTTGTAGTAGATTCTGTTCTGTAATAATGAAAAAACAAGAATAGTTCTGTTTCACATATTAAAGAGCCTTTCATCCCAAAATATCTGAGGTATCTGAGTCCCTTTTTCTGTCACATCCAGGATCCCCTTTGACTCCAATGGCTGATGATATGAGTCACTGCCATTTTGAGGCAGAAAGTGCATGAAAACATTAGTGTAAGCCACAAAATGAAGTAGTTTAAGAAAACAAGTATACAACTCTACAACTTTCCCCAAAGCTATGAAAAAAATACATTTCCAGCCATTTCCAGCATTACAGTCCTATACACAATATCTACCCTCCATAGCTCTGAACTCCTTCCAAACGTTGAAGGTGGCTCTTTACTATCAAAAGATGAGGCCCATTTTTATGGGAATAACACTCAAATGTGATTATATAAAGAGGGAGAGAGGTTCGCCTAAAACCAGATCTTGAATTTATGACTGATACACTGCTGTTTATTTGATTTTGCTTTTTTGGTTTATTTCATTTATATCCCGCCATTGGACTCTCCTATCAAGAGTCTCAGTTCTATGATCATTAAGCTCCAAACTAACTTAACTGAATGTTTTTTGCTCAGTTCTCATGAGCACTAGCAATTTAACGTTCCCTTGCTTTTTCTATATTCCATCTTTTTGTTCAAATTGATCTGCTCAATTTAGTGTAGTCTAAACATATGTTTAGCTTGCCAAATCTTTCTAGCCAATTTGAAATATTTTTTTATCACAATTCTTGTTTTTAATGGTTTGAAAATAGTTATGGGGAACTGCCATAAATATTTGGAATAGTTCAGTTTGAAGCACTTCTGAAGTATTATTTTAAATGGACAACATCCTTTTTCTAAGTTGGGATACTAAAAACTAAGGTGTGTTCTTTACTGTATTGCAAAAACATAGTTTTGTGGCAGTTTGTCTAAACTAATCATAAAAAAATATGTTTCCTAAAATTAAAGACATAATCTTATAGTTTATTTATTAAATTTATATGCCATCCACTTCACTATCAAGCAAATCTGGGCAGCTTATAATGTCATAAATAGCAATATAAAACAACTATAAATAAATAAGATTAAAAGCATTAAAACAGGCACTAAAACTTAAAACATTTCATTTTCTGCCACCTTAAATGCACATGTGGTTTCTGTTTTAGCAAGCTACCTTTAGCTCAAAATTTATTTTGGTACTAGTTAGGCATAAGAAGTAATTTATAAATAATTTATTTTGTTAGTATCTTGATTTCATAATATCTTCTCATGCATTCTAATAGTGAAGTGAAGAAAAAAAAATCCAACTATAAAGTACTGTCATGTATTCCATACTAATAAGGAACATTAAAAACCTGATCCTAGAAATAAGAAATAATTTTTCTTGGTCCACAGTTCAAAATACATGCAAATAATTTTCTTTCTGATGATCTTCGTACAGCTTATTTCTGAAATGGAAAACATTTCTCTCACTTGTGAATTTTCTTTCAGATATCCTGGATCAAGGACTTGTCCTATAAAAGGGACTTCCTGTCTGTCTTCAAGTAGATCAAAATGTTTACTGGATGCAGGTCTATCCTATGAAAGGACCACTGCTTTTTTCACAGATATAGTATTTGTAAATTAGCTAACAGACTGTTTCAAGGTAGAACCTCTAAATGGAAGGGGAAGACATTTTCATAAGAAGATACCTCACAGTTTAAATATAGGTTTTATGACTTCTACCTACATAGCCTGGAGCTGTTTATATTTTTCAAGGGCTAAATATTTCAAAGGTTTTTCAGTGTCCATCAAATTATTTGAATAACGTTTGATTGGACTCAAGTAACACAGATGTAACAAGGGATTGCCTTGTATGTACATGTAGTTTATGTGGTATATAATATAAAAACTTTTTTTTTCTTTTGAATGAAAGAACCTGCGATTAAATTTTGCCAAAAACAATTTCTGTATTTGTATGCAATCTTAAAAGTGACCATTCACTGATCAATTCTGTCTTCACTTTTGGAATGATGTTGTTTCTTTATTCAGTCTAATGCAGTCTTAACAGTTTTGCTAATCAGAGGTTGCAGGAACTAATAACTCTTCTATATTTTCCATCACATTTGCTTTTTCTTTCTGGCATCTTGGATTCTCCTATGCTACTCAATGCTAAACATGACATCATGAAAATTTGAACATGCATCATCTGCAATGAAGCATGCAGGCAGGAAATGAATAGAGTTAACGGTAGTTTGAGAATGACCTTAGTACTCATCTAGGATACAGGTGACAGTGTAAGCTGTTGTTCATTGTGATTCCTCAATAGTGTTGCTAGTAAAATGTAAGTAGGATCATTTTAGTAATTGGACAAAAACCAACTAAAGGAGGACATTTGCTGAGGGTTGGAGCTAGCTGAAGTATTGAACTTAAGAAGGAAGTCGTGGGAATTATTTTTTATAAAAAGTATTAGGAGTGGGTCAGTGGGATTAAGGAGGTTTTCTGATGGCCCTACAAGAGTCAGAAATGCAATTGTGGAGTAAGGAGAATAAAAGGTTACTGTTTTTCTGAAGCTTTCCTCAACCTCAGCTGAGAAGTCTAGAAAAATATCACTGGAGGGTTTGGCAAAAAATTGAAAATTTGTGGGACAGAGCATTACAGTTCTGTTTTAGATAATCATGGAAGTTCTAAAAGAGATGGTAGAAAATCTTCTCTACCTCTTCCTTCTTGACTTATTTGAGATGGCAGAGTTGACTGCATGCCATTCGGGAGTTTAAATAATGTGTGTAAAAATGTGGTCCCTTCCAAGATTTTGAGTAATTGCGGCTTAAACAATATTTTGTTTAAAGTAGACATCGGGCTAGTTTGATATGTCTCCACAATGGCTGGGACTGAAAATTGTTTGATTACTCAACCAGAATAACAGTACATTTCTCCTGTAATATCCCAAAGCATAAAACATCCGTTGAATTATATGGAGGCAATTCATTTATGTTACTTTAATTAATATAGTATATACAATTCCTCAAGTCAAATAGCTAAAAAATAAAATAAATTATCCTTTAGAGAATTTTTTTCATACATAGTAATGTATGAAATTACTATAAGTAATGTTCCTCAAGGTTATCTTCTGTTTTAATATACTCAGAATGCCTGGCTTATGAAATATTGCTTTTTTATTTTTATTTTTTATTTTTTTGGACATTCAATGTTTGTTCCTCAGCAGATGGTTGGACTAAAAAATTAAGATCCCTTCCAACTTTATGATTCCGTGATTTTGGTATTTAATGTATTTTGGAGATTAGTTCTGCAAATATATTCTGTATCATAAGGACTTATGGCCAAATTCTCTCTTTCAATTGCATTGTTTTAACATTTTAATATGCATAGTTTGAAATTCTGCTTTTCTATTTATCTTTTCTGTATTTTTCTGTAATCCGCCTCGAGTTGCCCTATTGGTGAGATGGGCAACATATAAATTAAATAAGTAAATAAATAAATTTCACTTGGAATGATAATTTCATGGTGGTTTTACCCTATCCATCTAAAGAATGAATGAAGCATTTGAAGATAGGAATACACAGCCAATATCCCTGATTAAAAGCTAATCATTTATTAGAATGGGTGATGGGTTTTTGAAGTTGTAGTGATGAAAAAAAACCAGTGTTTCCTGATTTGCAAAAAGTTGAAGGCATTTGGGCCCAGTACAGACAAGTAAAAAAGAAGCTTTTCTGAAGATGAGCTAGAGGCATAAAGAACTTTTACAGCCTGCACAATATGCATGTTCATTTTTTCTGACCATTATGGGCTCCATGAAACTAGTTTTCTGGGCTTCTCTGCTTCAAGCTATAACTGGGGAAGGTCGCCGTTATCTTGCATGACAAGTTATGCTGCAAAGCTCATCTGTGTTCTGGAGTGACTCTTGCAAGAAACAATTGACCAGGAGTGTCCTTGTTTTTTGTACAATTTCAGATTAGTTTTGGAGATTTTATAAACTTACATGTAAGAAAAAACATGTATATATGTAGTCCTCTCAAACTGGGAGGCAGGGATGGCTATCCAGAACTATTTTTGCCCTCCCAACAGTGAGTATTCCCTAGCTAATTAGTTTTTCCAGTAATAGAATTCAGTTAATATTGACTGTTAATAATATTAACTGTGACTAAATACCACTGAAAGGATTTGATTGCAAAGAATTTAACACAATTTACCAATCCTACAATTTAGTAAATTGCAACCACATTGGCGGAAACAACATTAAGCTCAGATAAGTCTCTGTGATCCTCAGTTTTACTTCAGGAATGGACAGTTTTCTTTTTTGGAGGTATTCCATATAAAGCTTTGCATATTATGTCAAAGACCGAATTCCAAAATTGGGTGGAGTGAGGAACTGTTTTAGTGCTTTGAAGAAGCTCAGACTTTTAAAAGCATTTAGTTTAAGCCCTTAATAACCTACCCACAATTGGGGCGGGGGGAGCCAAAAGGTTAAATTATTTAACTACATGCTCACTCACTCATGGGAGGCTCCAATAATACAATAATCATGTTGGCATCTGTAACTTACAAGTTTTTAGAATACTTTTTATGTCTAAAGCAATCTGGAATAGGAACTGAATGGGGTAGAAGTCTTTATAAGCAAGTAATTAAACTTGAACAACTTCCCGTAGTGTAAAGCAGCTTCTAGAATTCTAGCTAGCACAAGAGACTGAGAATTCTGGGAATTGATTTCCACATAAGGAAGTTCGTGAAGGAGTCTCCAGTGCTCCAATATATAAGGCTCACATCAAAATCCTTATCTGCACTTGTCTCAAAACCAGAGGTGTGTTTTTGCTTCCCACAAAGCCGGTGGAAGTTTTATAATAGGATGCATAACTGGTTTGAGAATATATTCGTCATGAGTGAGGAGGTGTGGAAGAAAAGTTGTTAAAACCTGGCTTCTAGTGTTAAGGTACATAGGCCTGTGTTCACGATTTGTTTTAAATAGTATAAAGTATATTCTGTGTAATTTGGAAGCATATTAAATAACTTTTTTTGCCTCCACTCCAATCTAGGACAAGCTTGCCCTCTCCAATGTTTTCAAGAAATGACTTCAGTATTTGGAGTATCTTGAGAAAGTGCATTGGAATGGTAGGTAAATATGATTTTTAACAGAGCTTTGTTATACTAACAAATTTGTATTGTTTATGGTTTCATTATGTTTTAATCACAGCATTTCTGAAATAAATTATTGTGTATTTTTTATCCCTATAGAATGCATTAAAGAGTGCTTTTAGTCCATTCCATCACATTGTCAAATCCTTTTTGTCCATTTATTTACTCATTTATAAAATCTGCAGTGTTTTATTTTCAGCCCACTTAAACTTAGGAAAACTAATTGGCAGTGTAAAGAGATATAAGGAGAGAAGAATTATTCAGAAAGTTAATATACTTACTAGGCGTTGTAACGTTTTCCTACAAACATGGAGTGAGAGTCATTCAATACACTTTCTTCCATTTTCCATTAGGTTCAGGCAAGATCACTGAGAAACTGTAGATTTGTACTGCCAGCCAGGAAGTTGTTTGAATATATTAAATATCCTACATGCATGTTAATAGAAGAATATTTTGGATTTTTTTTTTTTTAAAAAAAAGGTATATAGTGCCTGTTAAGTGAAGTCACCTAGTCAGTATTGATTCTTTGCACTAATAACATATTAAAGAGCCCTAAATATTTGCTCAAGTAGTTGTTAGACACTGTAAAGCAGAGACTAATAAGGGCTTGATCTTTCCATTCTTGTGTAACTTTGGTTTTACAATAGTATAGTGTATATATTAACTTGCCTTCATGCTATACATAGTTTTTCTCTTACTTATCCATTTTATCATTTCAACAACCCTGTGAAAGAGATCAGATTGAGTGTACAGTGGTCCAAAATCACAATCTTCAGATTCAGTATGGATATACAATTCTTTTATCTAGACTTGAATATGATACTCATTAGGCCATATTGGCTGTTCTTTAAGTTAGTAGTATAAATTTATATCTAGGTTTATGTTTACTTCTTTTGCTAATAATCAAACTTTGTTTTTATGGTAAACCAAAACTATTCTGGGATAAGTTATATAAACCTTCACACACACTTTGTAATATTGCTTTTAAATTTCTTCTAGGAGCTGTCCAAGATCACTATGCCAGTAATTTTTAATGAGCCCCTGAGTTTCCTACAGCGACTGACAGAATACATGGAGCATACATACTTAATTCATAAAGCCAGCTTGCTTCCTGACCCCGTTGAAAGAATGAGGGTACTTCTATCTCAAGAGTTGGAAAACAATTGGGTTGTTTATTTCTAGAAAATCTTATGAATTTAAGTGAAGGTTATTTGAAGAAATAAATTATAATTAGATCTTTCTTTACAGTGATATTATAAAAGTGAAGCTACTGAATGTCTGACCTGCAATTTAGCTTTAAGCAGGTTTGTTTAGCTTCTTAAAAAGTAATGGTGATAATTTGATCTCCCTTTTTAACATTTTAAATGTTTCTCACTACCTTTTTCATATGAGAAGAGAACCAGAACGTGTCTGTATAGTCATTAGAAGCTGAACATGAGTCAAATGGGACAGATTTGACTTCATGAGAATGAATGCTTCAAAAGCTGCAGATTAAATAAGATTTTTCTAGTGAGTCAATAGAAATAAGTTATAAAATTGCCTTTTCAACAGTGTGTAGCTGCTTTTGCTGTCTCAGCTGTAGCCTCTCAGTGGGAACGTACAGGAAAGCCATTCAATCCATTACTTGGAGAGACATATGAACTTTTCAGGTAATAAATGCATGATTAAACTTTTCTGGGTATTCTTTCTTGGGCATGAAGTGGAAAGACAAAATTAGCCCGTTGTGGTTTATGCAGTGTTAAAAGTATTGACTCCCTACTTAGTAGCTAGATTAGTTAAAGTCTTCATTTGAGAATTATCTTTTGTGTCTTTTCTGTGTAGTTCAGTACTATTGGTATATTAAGAAAACATAACTTGCCCTCAAATATTCCAGTAATAATTAAAATTTTGAATTTTTTTTTGTGTGTGATAAAAATTGATATGGAAATGTTTGTGTTTACCCCATTTTGTAGATAAACATTGTTAATTATCACTTTATTTTCCTGCATAGAGAGGATCTTGGATTCAGACTCATTTCGGAACAAGTTAGTCATCATCCACCAATCAGTGCTTTTTATGCTGAAGGACTGAATAATGACTTCATATTTCATGGTTCCATTTATCCTAAACTCAAGTTTTGGGGAAAGAGTGTTGAAGCAGAACCAAAGGGAATAATAACTCTAAAGCTTCTTGAGTAAGTTGGTCAGTATTAATCTTGGACTAGATTAGAAATTGCAAGCAATGCAGACATAGAATGAATGGAATTTAATCCATTGTGTGAACACAAATAATAGTAAAGTATATATGACTGTTTTACTAAAATCATTTTTATGTGACTTATAATAAATTGACCTTAATAATCTATATTTGACAAGCAGGAAACTACATACAGTAACGTATGAACTATTCTGAAATCGCCATGTTTTTAGGAATTCATATTATTATATTAATAAAACAATCTCCTATCAGTGGATCTTATTTTTCCTGGATTATCTGTGCTGTGGAAAACAAAAAACAAACATTTGTGTGTGATTGATAGTATCACATTTGCTGTTATATTGATAATGGGAAAGAATAATACCTTGATTTGTGCACTTTGTAAGACCATATGGTCATTTTAAAAGCCTTGTATGAATCTTAATTAGTTTTATTATTTTCCTTTTCAGACACAATGAGGCATATACATGGACGAATCCTACATGCTGTGTACATAATATTATTGTGGGCAAACTTTGGATTGAGCAATATGGAAATATGGAAATAACCAATCACAAGTAAGATGGAAATTTACTATTTGGTTTGAAAATTAAATTTGCTTCATATTAAACATTAATAGAACAACTACTTTAATTTCAAGGCAACAATAAACAACAAGTAATGTTGTCACTGTAAAGAAATAGTAACCACTAGTAGATTAGAAAACCAATATCCATGGTGAACATCAAAGTAGTTTTTTTTTTAAGTTCCATTAGCAGTGCACTTCAAGGATAATGTATATATTTAAGCGGTTTAATATTTCTTTCATAGAACTGGTGAAAAATGCATGCTAAACTTCAAGCCCTGTGGCCTTTTTGGAAAAGAACTACACAAAGTTGAGGGCTATATTCAAGATAAAAGGTAAATAAAACCATGTATTACTAAAATATGTGGGGATAAATATTTCAGGGATGTAAATATTTTGATAATGTGGTTCAAATACAGTATTGATAACATTCTGTAGAGTCTGCTTTGTGTAACTTTGGGTACAAAATAGGAACTTAGCTAATCCAAAACAGTAATATTTCTAAAATTAATTGTTTTTGGGTGGTTTGACAGCAAAAAGAAACTGTGTGCACTCTATGGAAAATGGACTGAGTGTTTGTACAGTGTCGATATTGCTACATTTGAAGCTTACAAAAAGAATGACAAGAAAAACACAGAAGAGAAGAAAAACAATAAACAGGTATTAATAATACTAAAAATAGAGTATCAACAGTAATTTCTCTTTAAATATTGAAAGAATAAGTATTCTGTTCTGAAATAACTGTTGGAAGATATGTACGATTTTGAAAATTATTCCATAAACTCCATACTTTCTCAAAGAGTTCCAGATATGTTAAAAGTTTTCTTTTCTGGGATTCCAATGACTTATCACATACTGTAGGCCAATTCAGATAACCACTAGAGATTTCATTACCATGGTTTCCTCTCATCTCACTTGTGAACCAACATCAGAGTACTTTCCACTTTTGATATACTGTAAAATCTATATCATACTAGTTTGGAACTCCTCATGAAAGCCAGCAAATTTGGTGCCAATATTGTAATTAATGGGTGAATGGATGGCTTTTTGACATAGTAGCCAGGAAGAAAACTTTTGAGCAGTAGAGTAAAATCTCATAAACAAATTAGATTAGAAGATTGATAGATGATAGACAGACGCACACACGCGCACACACACATGGAACTTGGCTTACATTTTTTCTATTAAATTATTCCGATAAAATTAAAATAAAAACTGAAGACAAAAACAGAAAACAGGTAAGAGGAATGCTAGCATTCACATTAATAAACTTCAGATAGTCATTCAAACTAGTGGCTTGAATGGCTTGCTTAATACCTAGTAACTATAAATTTAGAAACCTTTGGAAATATTTCAAAATAGGCAATGGCCTTATTTCCATTGCATTTGTGATGTTATTTGCTTTGACCATAGATTAATTATTGCAAGATAGGTTATCATTAAAAGTTGTGAGTTTCTTTTTTTTCTTTGTTCTTTTTTAAGATAGGGGATTGTAGTACTCTTAAATGTCCCAGATTATGTCTGCTATGGGGTTCATCAAATAATGCAGAAAAAAGCCAATTTGGTCTAGTGGTTAAGGCACTGGGCTGTAAAGCAGAGACTGAGTTCAAGTCCCACCTTGGCCATGAAAGCCAATTGGACAACCTTCGACTCTCTCAACCCAATTCTAGTCACCGGGTGGTTGTGAGGGAAATAGGAGAAAGATGCTGTGTTGGATATGTTCACTATCTGGAGTTATTTGTAAAAATAATAAACACAGAATATAAATAAATAAAAGACCTCAAGCATCTAGATTATGACATTATTCAAAGTACATTTAAAATAAAGGTAATTTTTATTTACCAAGGTAATCCAGCCAAAAGCTGATTAATTCTTTTTGATTTCAGTGGTTTCACTTTTGGATGATTATGTTTTCAGTCAAATTGGGTATTTACTTATGTCCTTTTAGAATGTCTTCATTTTAAATGCTCCTTCACTTGGTAGCTGTATCATCAGTCATATATTAATGATATTCTTAATACAAAAAGACTATAAAATTTTCTGCTGATTCCAGGGGAATAAGGACATACTATGCTTTTCTTCTTACATACTTTGACAAATATGGTTAAATAAAAACTTGCTAGTTTCAGAGCAAAATACCCACAATAAGAGCATTGACTTGGTCCTGAAGCACTATATAGTCAGAAAAGATACAGAATATCACAGCTCAATCTACGGGAGAGATTTAAAGTTGAGGTTCTTTTAGAAATTTTTGAAGTGTTCTAGTTTCATCGCCCACTACAAAGGCTTAAATGTACCAAAACTTGACTCTATAAATTATAACTGAGGGAGTTTAAATTTGCATATTCCATATACATGAGGTATGATAAATGTATAGGTTTGTTTGTTTCATGGAGACTATAAAAATTATATATTCAAAATGTTTAGGTACATACAGGCATTTTATATATTTGGGTCATGGCTTTTATAATAAAATTTCATGTTTGAAATTCTTAGTTGCAATAATTTGCCATGGGAATTGGCTGTTTGAGTAAGCGTTGTCTAATGATGTACATGACTTTTTATGGATGAGTAATTGCAAAAAGATATCTATCTCTTCTATAAGCTATATGATACCAAAATTTTCATCACGTTACATAAAGGTCCATGAACAAAAGAAGTAACCAAAGTACTTGGAATTTGAGGCAGTGATGTTTGTTTAGTAATATTTTCATAGAGCCAAGTACTGTTCTAAATTATTTATAAATATGGCTCTGCTATCCGAAAAAGTAAAAAGCCAGTACCAGCACATATTAAATTTAATTGAAGCAAAGGCGTTTTAAGCTGTTTCTTAAAACCTGGGAGGAACTAAACACTTCAAAAACAAATGAAGCAGGACAGGTATTTCTAGTTTGGGACCTGCAGAACAAAAAGGTTTAAAAAGCAAGAAAGAATTGAGAAACAAAAAATGCAAGTAGGAGAAGAGCATGATGGCAAAACACTTGCTGAAATTTACAAACATGTGTTGGTTATTCTCAATTACATTATATCAGATTAGGCAAGTATATCCCACTAGCATTTTGCAGTACTTTTGTTTTGGGGAATGTTAACCTTGGAATTAGAGCATACCAACTGTCTAATTATCTAATGAAGGGGTCAGTCACAGTCTTCATCTACTCTTGATTTCTGAATTGACTGCCAAGGAGGGGCTTATCTTTCTCTGGCTTCTTCAGAAGCTAGTTGAGGGCCAATCAATTGCCTTTTTCTGCTGGCCATAGGACGGTGTTAGTCCTGCTTAATGAAAAAGGGCCCTTTTCTTCTCTGCTAACTTGTTTGCTTTTTTGTGCATTTGCCAGTAGAGGCAAAGCAAATAATTCAATACTGCAACCAACCAGTGAAATACTCTAAACTTGGACATGCCTCCTCAGAGGGAAAGAGAGATCTTCTTATCAAATCTTCAGAATTATTCATTTTTATTATCCATTTGCCCTAAAGGTTGGTTTGTCATTGTAAAGATGGTATCAGTAAAATAATTAAGACATTCTAGATGTTCTTTTAGCAGTTATTTGTATAGTTGTATAGAAGCGTAGTGGCCTAGCGGTTAAGGTGCTGGGCTTGTCAATCAGAAAGTTGGCAGTTAGAGACCCAAGCACCATGTGACAGGGTGAAGCTCCCATTCTTGCTGTAGTTTCTGCCAACCTAGTAATTCAAAAGCATGCAAATGCAAAGTAGATAAAAACATACCACATCAGTGGGAAGGTAACAGTATAATCATGCCAGCCACATGAGCACAGAAGCATCATTGGACAATGCTAGTTTCCTTGGCTAGGAAACCGAGATGAGTACCAATCCTTAGAATCGGACACAACTGGACACGGAAAACCTTTTTATATAGTTGTACATAGAGCTGCATTATGTTTACAGAGCTGCACTAAAATGTTATTTCTGGATGTAATGTGCTGGTTTTCACACTACATTGTAGACAGGCAATTCTGATGAGCCGGATGAGATTCCCTTGCCAGAATGTGAGAGTATATGTGTGATTCCTGGAAGTGTGTTGTTATGGAAAATAGCTCCAAGGCCTTCAAACTCGACACAGGTGAGAGAAGCCTTGAATTCAATAGTATACATCAGTGTTTTTCAACCTTAGCCAGTTTATATGTGGACTTCTTCCAGAATTCCCCAGTCAACAAACTGGGGAATTTTGGAAGATGAAGTCCAAACAACTTAAATTGCCACGGTCGAGAAACATTTGTCTACATTTTTGTCAGTCTTGCTGTTGGAAATTACACAGTGAAGAAAGTGGAAAAAAAGTGAACCCTTTACCTAAACATAATTAGTTTATTTCATGGGAGCAGTTGCTAGTAGAGTTGCGTTAGTAGCCTTCTTGTCTGAAGATTTATCACTTGAATTATTTTTCTTTCCTCTTAATATTAGTTAGGATTATACTTTTTTAATGTTGAGAGTTGAAACAGCAGTATAGGCAGGAAAGCCCATTCTTCTTCATTTGTGAGAAGTCGTCCAGGGGTTACCTTTGAACCTTATTGTTAGAGCTCCCAAAATTGTGTTGCCAAATTCCAAAGTGAAAACTTTGAAGATGCAGTTTTCCTGGAAGATAAATAAAATTGGGGGTTAGAGGGGAATATATTTTGTTTGGGTTCTAATGCATACAAAAAACTTTCTCAAAATTGAAAACAATTAAAATCCTACCCACTTTTTCTTTAAAGAGAACACCCCCTTCCTGCTACCACTTTCTGATTCATCTAATTTGTCTTTTTCTGTGGTTCTAGTGCCTCTTCAATAACTTTGATTTTATTTGCATATTTTGCATATATAGTCAACTTGGTTTAATGGTTAAGGCACCAGGCTAGAAAGCCACAGACCATGAGTTCAAGTCCCACCTTAGCCATGAAAGCCAGCTGGGTGACCTTGGGCTGGTCATTCTCAGCCCAATTCACCTCACAGGGTTGTTGTTGAGGGGAAAATAAGAGGAGGAAGATACGTTGGTTATGTTTGCCACCTTGAGTTATTTGTAAAAATAATAAAGGTGGAATATAAACAAGCCCAGAGTTCCGCAACCTTTCCAGCTTTACAGACCAGCGGGGAGAGGAAAAGAGGATGGTTCTGCCCAAGCAGCTAGCAAGCATGCACCCAGCTCCGTTTGTGGGACTGGAGGGAACACGCACCCACCATTCATGCAAATGGTGCACATGCTTGCTCACTGCTCACACAAGTGGAGATTTGCATGTGTGCATGTTCGCCCACTGCTTCTGCAGCCTGGCTCCAAATGGCGCGTGACCCGGTAGTGGGTCACGGTCCAGGGGTTGGGGATCCCTGTTCTAGCTCACTTTAATGTAATGAATATAGAAAAAGGTCCTGAACTGATTCCTCAACTATTTGATTGGACACTTTCTTTACAGGCTGCAAACATATTAACAACTAATATTTCTTTATAAATGGAACATTCTAAAGCTATTTATTTTATCTGTAGATGTACAACTTTACCACCTTTGCTATGATGTTGAATGAATTGGATCAGGAAATGGAAAGTGTTATTCCTAAAACTGACTGCAGGCTAAGGCCAGATGTAAGAGCTATGGAAAATGGTGAAATAGGTAACTCAATAGTCTGGGTTTAAAGTTTCTTGACATAAGAATGTTGAAATATTTAAGTCTATTGTGGCAATCATGTTTTACAGAGCAACCTGTTGATACATACGATGGTGAATAAAAAAAGTAATGCAATAAGAGTGAGCTTTGGAACACAAGGTTCTTCTTTTCAAATAATTGAAACAGTCACATCTTTTTGAATTCACACAGCTGCTCCTTGCTGTTTTTCCATATGTGCATTTGACAGAAGAAAGTGGAAGCAACTTCTGAAGTAGCTGCATAAACCTGGAAAAAGACACAACTGCTTTAATTATTTTTTTACATGCTTCTACAATTTCCCTGCAAAGAATTTGCAGTCATCCTATCTCTAGTTTTTATTAGGAAATACCTGAAGCCTTGTTTAAGAATATTTGCATTGGATCTCTCCAGGCCAGAATCAAGAAGGCAGCTTGTTTGTCTGTTTTTTCATATATAAATGATAAAGTATTGCCTGTTTTGGGGAAATTTAGCTCAGTATTTCTCAAACTTTGCAATTTTAAGATGAGTTCAACTTTTGGGTCAGGATGCAAGTTTGAGAAACATTGCACGAGCTTGCCTTTCTCATGAAAACAGAAAAACAGAATTTTTTATTGGGGATTGTTTGGTTTTTTTGGTACCAATAATGCTGTTAAAATTATTGCTTTTATATAAACAAAATGCATATTGTACAAAATATTGTAAATGAATAAAGGAAAAAAGCTGTTATTTAATCTTGAAAAGAGGAGTACATACCAAATATTTCAAATTAGCCAACCCATTTATTTGGAGCATGGAAGATAAAAGGGTTAATTTATTGTTGAACTATCTGCTACATAATAAAGTTTGTGAAAATATGCAGAAATCTTATATAAATTATACTAATCAAAATTATGAATTATTACTGAATTTATACATTGTTACCACTCAAGTATTACTCTAGTATATTATAATTGATACATCCTGTTCTCCCCCCTTTTTAAAAACTTTTGGTAGATGTAGCCAGTGAAGAAAAGAAAAGGCTTGAAGAAAAACAAAGAGCTGCTCGTAAAAACAGGTCCAAGTCAGAGGAAGACTGGAAGACAAGGTTTGTAAACAGAGAAGAGTTATGTTTATGATAAGATAATGGACAAATTGCTTTGAACTTAGCCTCTTGCCTGCATATTCTTAATATTACCATTGTTTAATATTACCATTAAAAGATGCATTGCTTGTGAGGTGCTGTGCTCTTGGAATTATCATTCTAAACAATGGCAATACTCACCTTCTTGTGGTATCTTAAACATTGTGCAACAATAGCTAGTCAATAGTCTGTTCCTTTGATCCAGAGCTTCTTGATATAGTAACTCTTGCTTCACGTAAAGCTTTTAAAAGGTTTAGATTTAGCATTACCTTCTGGTTTTTCAGGAAAAGAATTAACTTTTTGGTTAGCAATACACAATCACTTATTATAGTGAAATTACTCCAGAATTGATGAAAATATTATAAAACCTGAATATATTGGAACTCAGGTAAATGGATTTCAGATTCAGTGGAGAAAAGTTTGAATTTCATTGCTATTTATCAGAAAATCACTCTTATTTAATTGTGAAGTCCACTAAATAAGATTGAGTTTGGACAGTTGGTGTGATTATGTAATTGTACACAATCATACGGATTAAAATTTGGACTTTATAATTGGTTTGTGGTTATAGGGGTAACAAGACTATCTGCTTAAATAATGTACTGCTTAAAATAACAAATTTGGCTACCCCTTTAAGAGCTTTCTGTTGGGAAACTTATCTTACTCTGCATTCAATCCATGATATATTTGGAAGGGGCACTTCTGAATCTCTCTAGTAATGCTCTTTAGATTTAAACGTTATATTTAAGCATCTGAAGTACAGGTAGTCTGAATTGAGCAACCGCAGTTGAGATCGGCAGTCCTATTGTTAAGTGAAACAATCACTAAGTGGGATATTAAGCGACCAGACTATGCTTTTCTTTCCCCCATTACCCTGCCCTTTGAATACTCACCCCAGAAATACTGGTTCAAAACTTTAACAAGATTAGTTAGTTTTCCACTTTTGTCTTTGTCTTTTGTATGTCTCCTAATCCACTCCCTTCACTGGGACAATTAGCAAGAATTAGCAAGAAGAGAATGAATGACTGCATTAGCATTCATTGGAAAGAAAGAGATTACAAGCAGGCAAACATTACACATTGATGTGGTAGAGTTGACAGGCATCAGCACACTATGCAAACAGCCCAGTGCATTCCGCATTGTGTGCCTGCTTACTCTCTTGTAATACCTTCCTCTCCATTCCCTCCACTCCTCTTTGCAAGGAGAGGTAGAAAAGCAACAGTCAATCACAGGACAAGGTGTATTGACTGTAATGGTGATCACTTGACTGAGGATGCAGCAAGGGACATAAATATGACCTTTGGTCATAAAATTATTTTTTCATCACTTTTGTAATTTCAAGCAGTTGCTGAATGAGGCAGTCTTTAAGCAAGGACTATCTGTACATTTTTCACTAGAAAGGTACAATATTAATAGTTTTAAAGATTTCTTTTAAAAATTCATAGTTATGCAACTACCACCATTTGCTCATGCCTTTGCTCTAATATTGCTGTTATGGATAAAGTAGATTATAAAATATTTCAGTCAGGTTGCATTTTTATTCAGATCTAGTTTGGGGTTGTTACCAGATTGATAGCTCTTAAGTGTTTTTCCTCTGTGCAATAGGGAATAGAAAGCGTTGCAAAATAGTATCTGAATCTTCTGCAGAAATCTAGGAGGATCACATAATGTTTAAAACCAGAAACTGAAATCTCTTTCTGCAGAGAAGTTATAAGGATAAAACCATAGAGTGATATTGTAAACCCCCATGTATGAAATATATTGATCCATATAAAATAAGAAAAAGCAATATATTTATAGGGAACCAAAGAGGGGCCCATTCATCTTTTTTCAAATACTTTCCTATGCTCCATTTTTTAAGCGGCTTCCATTTGGACATGGAAGTGGTATTGTTTTTCCTTCAATCCTTTCCGCAGCCTTTTAACTGCTTGCAGATAGTGCTGACGTAACAGGATAATCCTGGCTGGGATGAATAGTTTTAACTGCAAAACAACTGAAAGAAACATCATATGGCAAAGGTGCTTTTTTAGCATTTCAGTGCCATGCTTAGCACTCAACATTTATCTTGGAATTAGTTTACTTCCTTTGCCTTTACAGTGGAAGATGTTCTTAGTTTTTACTTTGGTGAAGGGAAGCATTCATCATGATTTTTTAAAATGTGGCCTTTGTGCTACTCTTAGTACTGCATGATATAATTCAGGTTTGGACACAAGTTCATCGTCATTACAATGAATCAGGAGGTGACTAAAACAATGATTCATTGTTGATTTCCACAAAAACATGACTACTTTGATTGTGCTATGGGTTTCTCTTGTCATCTCCAACAAAGGGCCAAGCATTCTAAAGTGGGCTGGAAGACTGGAATCAAGGTTCACGCCCTCATCTGCCAAGAAATTTAACGGCCTTATCATTTTAAGGTTTCCAAAAGCCCTGCTTATTCCAGCGCAAGCCTATTCCTTAATATGTATATTTATACAAACTTCTTTGTATTAAATAAACTCCAAACTTTAGAGTCACGGTGTATGAAATGGATGGCCATATTAATTTATTTAATAAGTAAATAAATATATCTTATTCATTATTATGAATTGCAGAGTTGTGACTTCTAAAAGGTGTTTGTTTAGGGTATTTCTTAACCCTTCATAATGCTGCAGAGCATATCTGTTTAGAGATGTTATACAAAGATGTTGGAAATAGCCTGGGAGATGAGCCCTTCTTTCAGCCCGTAATACGTTATGCCGGGTATGTTACATGCAATGCTGCTGTTTGGAGCAAACAGTCTCTAGCCTGAACATGAAAAATAGGCTTGCTGAAGCAGCATGTTACAACCACCACAGTGTTATTGACATTGGTGCTTCAGTTCCCCTGGCACCAAGAAGCCTATAGGCACATTTGCAGGTCTTTTAACCTTCAAAGTTTAAGTAGGCTTATCCAGAAATAAGGTAGGAATCTAAATTTCTCTTTCAGGAGCCTCAAGTGAGGATTTGGATAGAGTTGCTGAATGCATGGCTTCTTTTTATTTTCTAGTATATGGGGTAGACCAGGGCTGTCAAACTCAATTTCATTGAGGGCCGCACCAGGATTGTTTGACCTAGTAGGACCGGGTGGGCATGGCTGGGGTGGGTGTGGCCAGCTCGACATCAGTGTCGGGGGGTACCTGTGGTGGCCCGAGCACTCTGCCAGTGAAAACTGAGCTTGGGAAGGCTGTGCGTGGCCCTTGCAAGCTGTTTTCAGCCTCAAGAAGCTCCTGAAACCCTCTGCCAGCAAAAACAGAGCTTGGGAGGGCCACATGTGGCCCTGGCTCCGTTTTCGCTGGAAGAGGGACTATGGGCCGATCCTTCACTGTTTCCAAGGTGGCCCCGCAGACCAGATCTAAGCACTTCGAGTTTGACATTCTTGGGGTGGACTGATTTATAAATTAGCAATTTATTATAGACACTCTTGAACATTTTTTTTTTGCCTCTGTATGTTTTTCTATTTCTATGTCAGAACCTAATTTCAATTTAATAGCTTTATGTGCCTTTCTGACTTGGCCTTCATATTTAAAAAAGTTGCCATATTAAAAAGTTGGCATGAATTTATCTCAACAGGCTGTACTCTTAGCTGTTTATTAATACTTTGTTAAATTCAGAGTATTGTTTTGCTTTTGTGTATTATGTATTATGTTTTGCCAACCAGTGACCCAGGCTCTCTTCTAATATTATTTTGTTATTATGCTGACATGTTTGGATTTTCATTGAAGATTTAAGATTATAACAAGTGATGCCATGGGTATTAATAAAGTTCCTTTTATCTAATTTATTTGTTTCCCATTCAGCTGAGATTATTGTGAAGTTTTTTTTTTTCTTTGCTGATCAACTAGTCCTCCTACTGTTTCTTCCAAGGATTATCTTTGTTGTCCTATCAGGTTCTCTATTTAATAATGGATGCATTTTTTATTGAAACCAGATTCTGTTCTCACAATGTGAGAAGAAACTCGCTTCTTTGGTTTCCATTGAATTACTAGCTTAAAATTCTCTAGTGGACTTTTTCAGGCAGCTTCCACAACTTCTGTGGCCTCTCTTCCTAATCCGGCCTCAGAGCTGACACTTTTCCCTGCCCTTCCAGCTCTTTGGGTTAGTGTGTGGATAAAAAGGAAAAGTAAAGCCAGCACTCCCAAGGGAAAGCTGCTTCCACAGCAGAGTTTTTGCCAAAATATCCCACTCTACCAGTTTGATAAAATACAGGTAGTTCTCATTTAGTGATTTCAGTTGGTTCTTGCAACTCAGCTATTAAGGAAAACAGTCATCAAGTGAACATGTGACTGAAAGACTCTGCAAAGATTTTCTCTTTCAGATTAAGTTCTCTGGTACAGTGTCCTGTGCCTAAACTATTTGGCTTTTTGTTTATTCATTATTTCCTCATAAGGCAGAGAGATTGCTTAAGCAATCTATCCCAAAGTTTCTTTTTTTAAAGAGGCAACTGGACTTTGTTTTTCAGTAGTTCCAAGAAGGCTTTATACCCATTTGCACTACTCAGGTGATCCTGAGGACAGATAAAACTCCAAGTGGCCTCAAGAACTCTCTCAAAGAATGCAAATGACCAGCTGTCTGCAAGGAATCCTCCCCACCATCCAGTCAGAGCTGAGCAGAGACAGTCTTGGATGAGAGGCAAAATGTTTTCAAAGAAAAACAAGTCCAGTTGCCTCTTGAAAAAAGAACCTTTGGGACAACCATGACCTGGATGACTGAGAATCTCCACAGACATTAAACAAGCTACCTTTTCCTGAGCTACTTCTCTTCACAATCCAGGTTTCCCACAAAAGCACTAATCCAAAGTTAACAAGCTCAGCTATGTGAATTTAATTAGTTCATTAGAACCCTCTGGCCACTGCTGTGCCTGAAATTGACACCGAAAGCTTTTGTTGTAAATGCCTGCTTTGGTTGGGATATTAATTTTATTACAGTTTATTGCTGTTGTATTTCCAATCACCTATCCAAGGCAGTTACTAGATGAGGACTAGCCCAAAGGCCTTTTATCTTTACCACAGTACATTGTACATTTGCACATTTTCCTTAAAAGTTTCCTTTGTGTTTTCCCTTTCCTTTGTTTCAACAGATCGGTAGCAATAAATAGCTCAGAAAGCCTAAGGATCAGGATGATGATTATTTACTGATTTTTTCCAGTTATTGTGGGCCTATGGAAGTTTAAATTTTCTCATAAATGAGAATACGTACCAGTTTCCTTTCCTTAAGCAGTTTTTCTCTTTCAGGTGGTTTCATCAAGGTCCTAATCCTCACACTGGTGGACATGACTGGATTTACTCTGGGAACTACTGGGACAGAAACTACTTCAATCTGCCAGATATTTATTAAAATGCATTGGAAATTCTGAGCCTAATTCAAGTCTTAAATCAGTTTTCAGTGCTTTTTTAATGCCTATATTCCTAGAAAAATATTAAAATCTGACAGGTTGCAATTGAATATGGTTCTGGTGCTCCTGTCACAGCATAGCTCAAGGCTGTTGTTGGGAGTGCTGGGTTTTTTGGCATTTTCCCTAGAATGCGAGATGTATTTGCACATAATCACTGGTGCTGTACTTGGGAGAGACAGGGAGCTACCCATATTTGCGAACTAAAGATCAGTTACAGGTTAAATGGAAAATAAAAATGCCTTTGAGTTTGATTTTCTCTTTGGTGAATAATAATTATAGCAGCATATAATGAAAAACATGGCATTTTTCTCAACTCAGTAACAAATTAACATCCATGACTTATAATACTCTATGGCTTAAAGCATGAAAAGAGCATGACACTTTGGGGAAGAATTAGTCAACTTCCTAAAGACAGCATTCCATTAATTAATAGAATACAGGATCATAGATAATTCATTTATAATTTTATTTTTTACTCTCAGCACCAAGCTACTATTACTTAATTAAAATTGGATTAATGCATAAAATCACTTAGCAATGTCTTTTCCTATTTAGTGCAGTGCTTTGAATTTTTTCTTTCATGTTTTATTAACATGCTATCTTTAAGGAATTAAGAGCCATTTAAATCTTTAAAAATTTAATTTGAACTAAAGTAAGTAATTATATTTTTAAAAAAGCCTGCAGTGCACTAATATATGACGTGGGACTAGTGGTTGTCCAAATATTGTTGGACTTCAGCCCTGGTAGCATGTTGAGAGGTCAAGAATGATGGGAGCTGTGGCTCAACCCGGGAAGGCCACAGAGTCCGTATCCGCACACAAAGTGCTCCGCGCTACATGAGATTAAGTGGGGACATTACAATGAAAAGAAATGCACCGGGGTCTATGCTGTGATAGCAAACCCTAGAAGGAAGTGTGTACATTTCAAAAGCAGTTGAGAGACTACTGTACAGAGCAAATTTACCCCTATGTTTGGGGTGCTTTAACCTTTATGAAATTATATATTTGTACAATATGGAGTACAGAACTTCCAGAGAGACTGCTGCTCTTGTATAATTTAACTGTGGTTTGGAAATAGTGTTAACTGAATATTTTATTGCTATTAAATAAAGGCTTTCTCTGTCCTGTGACAGGTGCCGTTTGATTTTTTGTTCTCAATTGATTACAAGCAAAACCTTTTTTTGGTCTCTTGGTCCAATGTTGGAAGGATGGCATTGAGAGGGGCTCAAGCCTGCAAGGATGTTCTGGTTCCATCTGGGTTGGGGGTTTTTCCCCTCATTCTCATTCTCGAAACACTGTTTTCTATTTTGCTACTTCAAAGCAGAATCATCTCTCGTCTTACTGATAAATTATTTACAAGCTTCCGTAAATCTAATAAAATGGTCTGGTAACAATATATTTCTACTGAAGATGTCTGAAGTAAAAGTTACCATGTTTTTACTAGGAATCATTTTTAAATTTTCAATTTGTACAGGAAATCAACATAAGGAAACTCCTGGTTTTAGTTTTATGCTAATTGGCTACCAGTCTTAAGCAATAGGGAAAAAATGTCTTTAGATTCAGATTCTTTGTACTGCTTTATTGGTTGTACTAGTTAATCAATTTTAAATTAAAGATGCAGCTTTCCGTTCTGGGGTGAAATGTTGGACAGCACCTCTTCTCAATCTGGGAGGAAAAAAACATTAGCTCAGTACATTTAGCAATGGCTCAACCCACTAAACCTTCATTGTGGTTTTGGATGCTTTGATCTTCTAAAACCACTGCTTTATAATCATATTTCTATTCTATCTTTTTAGCCAGTGTACCACATCACACACGCACACACACGCGCGCACACACACACGGTATGCAATTGCATTGCAAATAGTATTTTCAGGAAAAACACTTCTGAACAAGTGTCGCTTGAATGGTTCTCACCTATACAGCAAACATACATCAATGAGTGTGAGAACACTATTGCCATCAATATGGTGCAGAAACATTCTGTAAGCTGGGGCCTTCAGTCAATTTTACAAACAGCCCTACGACTCTCTTTTACCTATAATAGTGGCAGGAAAATCAAGCTAGAACAGCTGTTCTTTATTATTAAACTTGGAAATAAACAAATTTGCAGGAGTCTGCCATTGAGTCTGATAAAAGAGCACCGTGCATGAAAGGAAAACAATGGTAAAAATGCACCAAAAAGGTTTGTATGTATCAGTGCTTCTGTTGAAAGCTAGCTAACATGTTTTTAATTCAAAGGAAGCAGATTTAGCCTAAGTTTTAAAAAGACTCTGAAAAGAGGCCCAAATAAAGTGCTCTTCTGCAACTCAATCAAAATGTATTTCTTGCAATCAAAGTACAACTGGGAAGGCAGCCCTAGGATGTCAGGAAAACAATATGGCTGCTTGAATAGGTTGCAGACCGGTGCACCTTCTAACCCAGAGCCTCATAGTGCTATTTAATACGTCTTTAACATTTAGTGAGCCATTAACACTAAGTGGCAGGGGTGGGATTCAACCGGTGTTACTACCGGTTCGGTGTAACGTTTTGCATGGTCTAGGAGCAGGGAGACCCAGGTCTTGTCCCTGCTTAACCCAACTTGAGTTGTGAGAAAATTAGGCAATTAGGAGTTTCGTTTGCACCTTTGAATTATATATAAAAGGTGAGGTTTTTAAAGAAATTTAGTATTAATTCAGTGCAGGAATCTCAACCATGGCAACTTTAAGATACAGCTGGGGAATTCTGGAAGTTGAAATCCACACATCTTAAAAGTTGTTGAAGTTGAGAAACACTGATCTAATGGATACACTTGAGGTGGCTTTGGACCATCTCTCTTGGCCCAACCTACCTGAAAGGATTCTTGTCAGAAAAATAGGAGGGAGAATTATGTATGCTGCCCTGCACTCTTTTATACAAAGTGGGATATAAATAAAATTAGAAATATTTTTATAACTTACTTTCTGAAAAGGGGCATTATCTCTAAACTCACTATATTCTGATATTTGTTCATCTTAAAAGCAGCTGCACTAGGCTTTAGAAGTATTTTTATAACATTCTTTCTGGAAAGGGGCATTATCTCTTAAATTTACTATATTCTGATATTTGTTCATCTTAAAGCAGCTGCACTTGCTTCAGTCCCTGCCCTAAGAAGAGAAAACGAAGGAACTCAACATAACATGTCAGCACCCTGTCAAATCTTGAGCATCCCTCCTCCCCCTCAAAGGTAGAAGTATTATTCAATTGCAAAAGAAAAGAAAAGCTGCTTGCTTTGCTTAAAACTGGCATTGATCTTTGGCTTGTGCCCTTAGAATGACATCTGGGAACATTCAAAGATTTCATAAGGGCAGTAGAGCAAGTATACCAAGGAACATCTTTATTACGAGCCCTCTTCAGACAAATGTGTCAGATTTCATCTCTCATATAATTCCAGTCATATTCACTGTCCATATTTGACTGAGGATCAGTGACATTGAAGGCTACACATCTGAAAAACACCAGGTTTGAAAGGTGTGCATTTAAAACTTTATCAAGCTTCACGGTCCTACCAAAGCCTGAACATCCACTCACCGTTTTGCTATTCTGTCCTGCGTACGGAGGCAGTTGTAAACGTGATCTCTCCTGCTATACCATAACTGCCTGCAAAAGCTGCTTTATCCCCAGCTCCTGAGCCATTCTTCCCATTCATCACATCTTCCAGAGGAATGGCAACTGAAAGAAAAACTGGAGTTGGCGGCCTGCCGCTATCTTGTGCAGGGTTAAAATTGGGGTTGGCCATTTTTGGATCCGCTGCCCTGGCGATTGGTACGGGAATTGTAGCGAACCTCCTCACAGTACCAGCAGCGTCCGGCTGTGTGAGAACAGCATGGCCTGGGATAGGTTTCCAGTCCTGTTTATTCTGAACAGAAGAGCCCACTAAAATGAAAGGTGGTGCATTTCCCTTCTTCCCATCTTCCATCATCACATAAGTTGGAGAGGACACTTGTGGTGGTTGACCTTGTTGTAACATCTGCGGCTGTAGATACTGCGGTTGGTCCTTACCACTAGATATGAATAGGGTTGCTTGGGGAACAGTAGCACCAGTTCCAACAGGTGGAAGGGGTGGTGGAGGTGGTGGTGACTTACGACCTTGTTGTTTCAAATCAGTTAGACAATAGAGAGTCCACACATTAGAATATGGTGGTGGCTGTCCTGGTTCGCTTGTTGCCATGGCTATAAAATAAAAATTTAAAGAAAAATTTGCTGGCATCAAAGACCATCTACTAGGATGTATGAACTGCAGTCATAATGCATAGCTTTACAAACAACTTTATGCCGCAAAGAAGCATGTTACAAAGAAGAGAGAGTCTGTAGAGGCAAAAAGTTGGATCTTGATCTATTGAAAATAGAGGGACAACAGCAAAGTGCCGTGGGGATGAAGCTGCAGTTCAGCTTAGAAAGATGTTGATTTGGCTAACCAGGGCACATTTTCAATTCAAGCCATTCATTCATTACAAGAAATTGCCAATATTCAACAGGTGTCAGAGTCCTTTTGTCAGCATGACTTCAGTCAGCTAGATTTTCCAGGCTTGCCCCACAGGTGAAGCCTTAGGGTCCTGTATGAATTCATTTTGATCAGCTCTTCAGTGAGTCAATGCAAAAGCTGTTGGATGATCAACTCAAACTCAAATGACTGGCAGCTTAAAATATTGAAAAAATCCATCCATGACAAGCTTCAGGATCCTTTTAACCCTTTCAGCATTCTCTCTTCTGTTAACATGCTTTTGTTTCTTACCTACCTATCTCTCTAACAGAACGTGATTCTTGGGAGATTTGGCAATCAGAGGTCAATGGATTTAAAAAAAAAAACATTAATCTTTCTCCAGCTGTGAACAATGGTGGCTTAGACACTTATTACTGAGGCGAGAAAACATTTGGAACAGGTCCTGCCAGGGAGGAAAGCAAGGCCTCCTGTTACAACAATCCCACTTTTCTAAGTAAGAAGCAACTAGTCCACCTTCTGTAGGCATCTGGAGAAGACTGGACCTAACGGGACAAGCGAAGGCAACCACCACCATTTCCTTTAAATGCAAAAACCATGTCAATGCCACAGTTGAGTCTACTATGTTTTTAAAAAAGAAATTAGTCACAGTCACCACCTCATTTTCCTTCGGCTGCCATGGGCATGTGTGCAATTTTGATTCAAGCTGTGCAGTTTACTGTGAGCAAGTCTTCTGGTAGGAAAATGAAAGGCCAAGCATCTTCTATACCAGTGTTCCCTTGCTGAATTTCATCCCATGCTGCTTCTCCGTCTCTGTACAAAAAGAATATAATACAGGAACAGGAAACTAGGGCAAACTTGTGCAAAGAAAACTTTAGGGCTTATTCACAATCCACTGCACATCTGGAAGCATCCCACAGGCAAAAATTCCACACATGCACAATCTGCCTGACAAGTGATGTGGGCCTGTTAACACCCCAAAACAGAAGTAACCTTCATTTACTTCAACCCTGCAGTGGCATGGCTATTTGCATTTAAATACGTTCCAGTCCTTGAGGCACTTTCTTGGCCAAAGCCATACTGCAGGAGTGGAGAAACTTGTAGCCTTCCAGGTATTGCTGAACTACAATATCCAACATCTCCCAGTACTGACTGTAATGGCTGAGACTGTTGGCAATTCTAGTTCAGCTGTAGCTGGAGAACTTACCCCTTTCCTGCTAATTTATTGCCAGCTTTTACCAACATAAATGCACCCAAGGAGATGGAAATGATTACTATTTACGGAGCTAAAATATTACAATGTGGAATAGGAAGGATTCAGAAATATCTTGACTTTCTTACCTGACATAATAAAACCTGGGTCAGTTGGTTTCAGTTGCTCTGTAGTATCCATTCTGTCAGGGTCACATTCTGCATCATCTGCAGATGGATCTAGAATACTAGTAAACTGGCCTGAATTTAGTGAAGCTGTTAGTGGATCTAAGAGACAGGCTACTGTGTCTACGAAAGGAATGACTATCTGCTGTGGAAACTGCTCCACATAAGGTGGTGGTACAGGCTCTCCACCAGCGCTGGGGTCATCATCACCCTCAGGTGTGATGTGTATGTCTGATGTGAGCTCAATTTCACTTGGGCAACCCTCTGGCAACAGGTCTTTATCAGGAGGCGGTGGTGGTAGCGGCGGGGGTGGCTCTCCTTCCTGCAAGGGATCTGAGGAAGCTTGTTCTACTAGGTCAGCAGGTGGCTGCTCCGCCAGGCTGCCCGAGATAGCTATTTCCTCCTGGACGGTGGTCTGACTTTGAGTGACTGATCCAGCCCTGAGAGAAGTTGCAGAAGTTCTGTTTTCTGCTTCCTCTGGGGCAGCTTCCCCTTCCTCTGGGGCAGGTTCTGCTTCCGCTGGGGCAGGTTCTGCTTCCTCTGGGGCAGGTTCCGCTTCCTCTGGGGCGGGCTCTGCTTCCTCTGGGGCGGGCTCTGCTTCCGCTGGGGCAAGTTCTGTTTCTGCCTCAGCAGGTTCTGCTTCTGCCTCAGCAGGTTCTGCTTCTGCCTCAGCAGGTTCTGCTTCTGCCTCAGCAGGTTCTGCTTCTGCCTCAGCAGGTTCTGCTGCTGCTGCTGCCTCAGCAGGTTCTGCTGCTGCTGCTGCCTCAGCAGGTTCTGCTGCTGCTGCCTCAGCAGGTTCTGCCTCAGCAGGTTCTGCTTCTGCTGGGGCAGGTGCTTCTTCTTCAGCAGGTTCTGTTTCTGCTGGGGCAGGCTCAGGGGCAAGCTCAGGGGCAGGCTCAGGGGCAGGCTCTGGGGCAGGTGCCGGAGCAGGTAGTTGACCAAGTGCAATCGCGGCCATTGCCTCACTGGGAGTATGGGACAACGTAGGAAGGGTCTGCACAGAGATGGCCACATCCTTCAACTCGGGCTCAGCACCCATCGTTTCAACGTTACCTAGCATTTGTGATGCTAGCTGAGCTGGATCGGCTGGGATATAAGCGAGTCCTGCTCCCTTGTCATCTCCAACTTTTTCTACAAATTCGTCAACGGTAGATGGGAATTGAGTAGTTTTGGTGCTCAGTTCACGAGACTCTTCGCTTATCTGGTCCTCTTCTGTGTCTGTCGATTTCTCCTTCCGTTTGGGTTCATCATGAATTGGAATCGTGTCAAGATCTGACCGAAACGCATCTCCAATGTCTGCCCTTTTAGAATGGGGCATCTGTGTTGCTGCTCCTGGTCCTTCTGCCCATCCCTCCACTGGGGGAAGATAAATAGGAAATGAGTTTAAAAAGAGATGCCCATCAACACAAAGAAAAACCACTGACTTCCAAGTCAACTTTGGAAGTTAAATATCTGTCTTTCATCTGCCGTTAGAGAAAGCATGTAAGAGCTGTGGTGGCTCGGTGGTTAAAACGCAGTACTGCAGGCTACTTCTGATCACCGGCGACCAGCAGTTTGGCAATTCGGGTCTCACCAGGCTCAAGGTTAACTCAGCCTTCCATTCTTCCAAGGTGGGTAAAATGAGGACCCAGATTGTTGGGGGCAATAGGCTGACTCTGTAAACCACTTGGGCTGTAAAGCACTGTGAAGCGGTATATAAAGTCTAAGTCTATTACTATTGCTAATACAAGGCTGTACATGATTGGTGGAACCAGAGGTGACTTCGTTCATTTAACTTGCACACGTTGGTCTATGGTTGCAGATGAGAAAATGTCTGCAGGCTTTTATAATAACCCATCACACAGCAAGGTTGGCTGTTTCTCACGTTCATTCTGTGTATTTCTTTAATTATTCATTTTACACATTTATAAGACCAATTTATAAGACCAATTTATAAGACCAAGCAAGGTGACTCTGGGTGGCATGGCTCAGAAGTAAACACAAACAAAAATTAAATCTCCATTCTAAAAAGAAGTCAAAATACGTAAAGCACATGGGAAGAGATTTGGTGTCTGACCACCGGATGTTCAAATGTTGTATCGGGAAAAAATGTAAGCAGAAGAATCAGATGCTGCGAATGGCAGCTTTGCCCTAGAAATGGATTTTAATGCCTATTATTGAGAGGTAGGTTGGAAAAAAGCCTTCTTTAAAAATTAGAGCAATGTTTCTCAACCTTAGCAATTTTAAAATGTGTTGACTTGCCGGCTGGGGGAATTCTGGGAATTGAAATCTATACATTTCAACCTTGCTGAAGTTAAGAAATATGACCTAGACCAGGGGTGTCCAACCTTGGTAATGTTAAGCCTGGAGGACTTCAACTCCCAGAATTCACCAGCCAGCAAAGCTGGCTGGGGAATTCTGGGAGTTAAAGTCCTCCAGGCTTAACGTTACCAAGGTTGGACACCCCTGACCTAGACAGATTGCCAGGTACGATAAACGTAACTGTTTATTGAAATGTGTTTAAGTATTAGTAGCTCGGGTTGGTACCGTGTTTCTCAGAAAACACAACCCACCCCAATAAGCCCAATCCTAATTTTTTGGGGGTGGGCCTAATATTACCCCTACCCCGAAAATAAGCCCAAGGGATGGGCATGGCCGGCATGAGTGGTGGCGCGGGCATGGGGGGGGGGGGAAAGTGTCCGGCTGCAGAGAGGGGCGAAAATCATTCTGCGCCGAAGTAGAGGCATTCTGAGCCTTCGGCGTATCCCAGGATTGCAACGCTGAAAATTTGGAATGGAGCCTCTGCGTTGCAATCCTGGGATACGCCGAAGGCTCGGAGTGGAGCCGTTTTTGTGAAAGGCGGGAAAATTTCCCTCCCCATTTTCCTGCCTGTTATCCATTCCTCTTACAGCAGGACCCTGCAAGGCTTATTGTGGCGTTGCACTCATGAATGGCAGCACCTCCATAAGCTTCATCACACTGGTGCAGCTGGCATCCTACCATGAGCAGCTGCGCCAGTGTATCCAAAGTCGCAGCGGTGCCGTCGCTCTCATGCACAACGGCACAGCAATCCTCGCAGGGTCCTGTTCGAAGAGGCTGCTCCGATGTGAGGAACCTCACAGCAATACCGCCGCTCGCATGCACAACGCTACAACAAGCCTTGGGATATGCTGAAGGCTCGGAGCCGTTTTTGCGAAAGGCAGGAAAATAGGGAGGGAGAGGGAGCTTGAGGAATGGATGACAGGCAGGAAAATCCCCCCTCCCCATTTTCCTCCCGTTTGCCAAAACCCCTCCATTCCGAACGCTGAAGTTTTGGAATTGAGACTTTTTGGCGAAGAGGGAGAAAAATGGGGAGGGGGAATTTTCCTGCCTGCCATTCTTCCCTCAGTCTGTGCTAAGCTTGTGGAATAGCTCCTTTTGGCTGCTACAGAAGCGGCCTGGTGGAGAGGCAAGGGTACGCATGGGGCGCTTTCAGCTGCTAAAGAAGGGGCCCGTTGGAGAGGCAAGGCCCGTGGGGCATTCCTTGGGATAGAAGCAGCCCAGTGGCTGGATGAGGCATGCAGGAGGGAGATTAAGACACGCCTCAAAAAGACGGCCTAGCCGTTTTTGGGGGGTGGGTCTAAAAAAAATAAGGCCCTGTCTTATTTTCTAAGAAACACGGTAGTTAGGTTGTAGGTTTGAGCTCAGAGCTTGGGAATTTAGTTGGAAATGTTTCATGACCCTTCGAGGAGACATCGTCAGTGCGTTTTGAGTTGTGCTTGTCAGAAGCACCCCGATAAACAACTCTAATCCTAATCTGTATCACATAGACGGTACTTAACTATAGCCCAGCAACAACAGCCAGCCAATCAAGCAGTCCAAAATCAGACCATGACTCAGAAATATCCAAACAGCAGTCAGACTACTTTGCATCTCACAAAAAAGTATTTAAAGACCTGAGTTTTCACAGACGAGCACAACTCAAAATGCACTGATGATGTCTCCTTGAATGGTGACAAAACATTTGCAAGCAAATTGCCACGCTCAGATTTCAAACCAACAGCATAACTGTTTATATTCCATCAGATTCAGCATAGAGAAACCTCTTTTTAAAGCTCTTATGAAATATCTTTGGAGCCCCATATTCTATGTGCCCTGGAAATGATTAGAGATTTTTCCACGCTGGCAAACAATTTCTCACTTTGTGTCCTATCATTAGAGGCTACAGATTGATCCTACATATTTATTCAGCCAACCAGACGTTTGCAGAAGAGGAGGTTGAAATGGCGGAACCCAGTTTTCCTTATGTTTTCCTATCTATTCTGACAGTTGGTCACAGTAATTTTAGTTTTAGTATGAAGGCTTTTAGAACTCTTTCCATTTTACTGCAGTTTACTTCCAGAAGATTATCTTTTCTTCTGGAACTGCTTTGTCAAAGACTGACACCTGGCAGGGAAGAAATGAATCAGATGGTGCTCCCACAAAATATTTTATAACTACTATTGGGCAAGAAGTATAAATAAGAAATGTGCATTAATAGGAGGATGAGGAATTGCTAGAGCATATTATATAAGGTTTTGGAAACCTACCTGGGATGAGCTCAGTACAAATCTATATGGGAAAGGTGCTATAGCCAGGACCTATAGCCAGAATAATCCAGGGAATATCTTTGCTAAGGAAGAAGAGTTCTCAGTTACTGAACAAGACTGAGATTTTCTCATGTATTTGTAGTCCTCTGTTGAACTTCGCTGTTTCTACAGCTATTTTCTGTATATACTATGCTTTACAGTTAGTTTCTCCTTTGCTATGCTTTGGTGAATGCATCCTTTCAGTTTTTACTTCATTTTTCTAATGTTTTCTGGAAGTTTTGAATAGGGACATTAGGCAAGATGAGAGAATAAAAGGTATAGATATCAAAAAGGAAGTTTATAAATTGAGAGCATTTGCTGATGATTTAGTTATATTTTTGCAAGACCCAAATATAATGTCTGATGAAGAAATTAAATGAGTTTGGGGCAGTAGTCAGCTTTATAATAAATAAGCAGAAAGTAACAATGCTTGTTAAGAATATGATCTCTCAGGATTATAAAATATTGACTAAAACGTCGAGTTTTAAGGTGGAGAAAAAAATAAAAAGTGGGGTTATATTGACAAATACAAATGCTAAATTGATTCAAAATAACGTTGTGCCTCTTTGGAATGATATTAAAAAATCCTTATGAGATAAATTGCAACTATCATTAATAGGTAGAATCTCTGTAATTAAGATGAAGGTTTTTACCAAAGATAGTTTTTCTGTTTCAAGTACTAATATTTATAACTGATACTCTATTTAAACAATGGCATATGGATAATCTCTAAATTTATATGGCAAGGGGAAAAAACCAAGAATTAGATATAAATTATTGCAAGATGCTAAGGAAAAAGGGGGTTTGGGTTTACCCAATTTGAAATTGTATTTTGATGCTTGTTGTTTGGTCTGACTAAATGAATGGATGGCTCTTCAAAATAAAAGGTTACTTGAAATGGAGAGCCATGAATTAAGATTTGGATGGCATGGATATTTATGGTATGATAAAGTTAAAATAAATGTTGATTTCACTAATCACTTTGTTGGAAATCCCATCCTAAGAGTTTGGAATAAATATAAAGTAAGGTTCTTGTGAAGATGGAAACCCTTCTAGAAAATAAACCACAAGATAATCCAAAAGGTAAATGAGTAATGAACAATACCTCAACATTTTCTCAACATTGCTGTTTTACATTGCTGTAAAAATTGCTCAACATTTTCTCTCTCTTTAATTTATTTACTATTTTTTATCTTCCATTCTCTCTGCCGCTCTCATTAAATCACTCTTCCTAATCTACCACTTATAGCCTGAAACTGACTTAGTTAATCAGATAAAGTTGGAAGAAACAATTTAAACAAATGAGAGGTACCATAGACGAAAAGTATTTTAGTATATGTTTTCAGAAGGCACTAAGTTAGTGGAGAACAAGCTATATCGAAGTATTTGCTGAATTAACTCATATGTTCAGAAATTAAATGACATAGAAAAATATGAAAATATGCTACAAATTGTGACAAATGCAGCCAGTGTTAATATTATCAGTAAAAGGGAAATAGGAGTCCAATTTAAAAAAAATATCACGGGAATTATAAAGTTGATTCTAAACAGCTTTTGCCAAACTAAGCATGATTCCACTACGTGGGCCTTTAACTTCCAGAATTCTCAACCATGACCATTCTGACCAGGAATTCCAAAAACTGAAGAGAGGCACATCTGGGGAAATCAATTTTAATTATATTAATTGCTTCCTCTAAAATCCTAACCCTTGATGAACTCAAGGATATGCCGCCTTTGTTTTTTCCTGGCGACAATATTGATGTGGTCTGCCATAGCATTAATGCATCATGGTCTCTCATCCAACTGTTAATCAAGCCCAACCCTACTTAACTTTTTCAAAGTCAGCTAGAGTCAATTTGGTACCGCCACCTGCTATAATTTCAATTATGGTTCAGATTTAGTCTTACTGAGGAAAAATTCTGAAATCAATAAGGAAGTTTGTTGTGATTAATTTAAGCTCTGTTCATTTCTATAGGTCAATTTATAATTCAGTTGGATTCAAAAGGAAAGTTTATATGATTAATTTAAGCTCTGCTCATTTCTATGGGTCAATCTATAATCCAGGTTCATACATCTGACTGTAATGTTTTCTTTAATCAGGCTTCAACTTAACTGTCCTTAAACCATTAGTGATGATTACAAATCACATTATGCTAAGACAGAAGCATTAATGATTTAGTAGTACGCTATGTAACCCAGCTGAACTATTGCCGCATCTTAGCCCAATTATGAGTACTAACTTATGGCTAAGATAAATATCTTATATACAAGATTTCAGGTTTTAGAAAAACCATGCCTAAAATGTCAGGTAGTTCTCAGTGGTGGGCGGGTGTATATTTAAAAAACTCGCTGCCTTCCCAAATGTATTTAACTTCAGCTTTCATAACTGCCAGCCATTGAACTAGGAGAGGATTTATAGTTATAGCTCAACCTATTTGAAGGGCAACAAATTGGAGAAAGTGATTTTATAATATGACAGGGCAGAACAAGAAAAAAGGAGAACGTATTTGAGATCAATTAAACCTGAGGTCCCTCTGGTGGTGGGAGAAAGAGTTTTGTTTTGTTTTGTTGAAGTATGAAGTATTTATTTATTTATTTATTTGATTTCCCAATTGTTTACAAGATAATAAGTATAAGTGTATACATAGTTGTGAATACATGAAATGGGTACATATAAGAAAAATAAAAGAATAAGAGAAACAATAGGACAGGGACGGTAGGCACGTTGGTGCGCTTATGCACGCCCCCTACAGACCTCTTAGGAAAGGGGTGAGGTCAATAGTAGACAGTCTAAGGTTAAAGTTTTTGGGGTTTGGGGAAGAAACCACAGAGTCGGGTAGAGTATTCCAGACATTGACCACTCTATTGCTGAAGTCGTATTTCCTGCAATCAAGTTTGGTGCGGTTAACCTTGAGTTTGTATCTATTGTGTGCTCTTGTGTTGTTATGGTTGAAGCTGAAGTATTCACTGACAGGTAGGACATTGCAATGTATGATTTTATATACCATGCTTAAGTCGGACCGAAGACGGCGTAAGTAAGAGGGGAAAACAGCAAAGGGAAGCAAGACAGCATGCAGGCATGAAGGTTTAGCCAATCAAAGAACCACAAAACGTTTTTGATTTAAGCTACTACATTATACAGAGAGCAATAAAAGTATCCAGGAATTTCTACCAGAAACAGAGTGAAAGACAAATTCAAGATTTCAGGAGTTTTGTTTTGTTTTTTTGGCAACAGACCCCAAACTAGTTTAGCTTGTCCTACCACCAAGTTATTTTTGGTTAATTTATGCTTGGTGCGTTGTGCAAATCCAGAAATATTAAGTAGATAAAAGTTGTGAGTAGGCATGGTGTCTCAACAGTGTTATCTTGAGTCCACAAATGTGTTTTTGCCTGCCATGGTGTGGGAACCTGGCAGCTGTCACTAGTACGGTAGTCAAAAAAGAGAATACGTGTAGTGTATAGAGCTGAGAAGTGAAATGAGAAATGTGCAAAGAGATAAAAAGAACACCCCCCACACCCAAGATGGCTGCTAAATGGTAGGAATTTTTCTCTTTCTTGCCAATGATCTGCTGATTTTGCTGCCAGAACTGGTTCTCTAGTGGTGTTGCTCCCTAGATGTGAATGGGAACATTTAAGAATGACCCAGACCAGGGGTCTCCAACCTTGACAACTTTAAGCCTGGAGGACTTCAACTCCCAATATTCCCCAGCCATGGACCACATCTGGGAAGTGGAGTCTTGAAGATTTCAGTTCCCTTTGGGAGAGGTCCAAAAGTCAAGGCATCCATCTTACTTTCAGCATTTTGTTTTCTATTCTTTAATTTTGGGGGAGTTTGGTATTTTAATCTTTTTTTGAATAAAATAAAAATTTGAATTAAAAAAAGAGAAATATTCGTTTTCCAAATATGCTGATTCTTTAAAAAAAAAAAAAAAGCTGTAACATTGCCATGTCTAAAATGCAGGACAGTGGAATAGATATCTTCACCAGGACTGTGTTTTCTATACAACGTAAACAACTTTCTTTCTCCTACTCCTTTTGCCTCATACACAAACACAAATCACACCAGTCTTTCTGTGAGCTGAGCATTTCATGGACAGCAATATTAAGGCTACTGAGTTCCTATCTCCATCCATGAATCTTGCCCAGTCTGAAGCTAGCATTACTTTATTAAATGCAAGTATCTAGCTAACCTAAATTGCTGGGATCATTTAATGTAAAACCAATTAGTATAAGCCTCATCCCTAGTAAACCATAAGCAAGATGCAAGGAGAAGGAGGGGGGAAATACTTGGCCGATCGGGTTCACACACCAACATAAGTCAGTTTGTGTTCACCCAAGTCTGTTAAACAAAATGTGTTTTTTCACCATGCATGACAGAAGCCATATTTGCATATGGCTGTGGCTAAAACATTTTTGTATCAGGTGAATGTCTTTGGGACCCATATAGAATCCAGGGGCATTTTTGGCAAGGAAGATTGGTATCCCTATTTTACAGGATGCCAGATACTCAATTTTCATTTAAAGTAAAAATACTAGTTTTCAAAAAATGTGGGATCCCTGCATGGCACCCTCAGAGTTGCAGTCAAAATTAAAAATTCAGAACAGCTAAAAGGCTTTCAAAAACTGTTTGGATAGGAAACATAGAAGAATCACCGAGTTCTAGATTTGCAGGGTGCCTGAAGAGTGACACACTTCCACAGTGATGGAATCAAAATGAAAGCACTCTTCCCCTGTTGTAATCATCCTAGCACCCCAAGTCTCAGTTAGATAACTGTGGACTGATGAGGAATATGTGAACACATAAAGTTTTCCCATAGTGATACAGTACAATCTCAGCCCTGGTAGAAACTTGAAATTTTTCCCTTTGCTTAACAACCCTTCAACATTCTTGTTTTTCAGATTTATAATCTTAACCACGATGGATGGAAGGGTGGATGGTTTTTAATGTAAAAACTATGTCAGGGAGGAGGAAAGCCTTCTTTTCCACTTTCAATCACAGCCTCAGCAACTATATTTATATTTTCTTTAAAATATCCCCTTAAAAGAAAACAAGCTACATTAAATAATGTACAGACTGGCCACAAATCATTTTTAGTGCTAATCTCATACCTCTTGTCACATGAAATTCTCTCACCAGTTCTTTGATATCTAAATTAGGATGTTCTGGAAAGAAAAGATGGAGAAAGGAAATCAATTTATGGACCTAAATCTCTGCTTGTACAAAATTGATATGTGAAACACATTTCCTATCAGAGCTAATATAAGGACACGCTAGTTTGAATGATTGTTGGTTTGCTTTATACTGGTGGATATCTAACCTTTTAAAAAAAAAAAAAGACAAACCTTCTCGAAAATTTATCAGTTCTTTGAAATACTCAGCAGCAAACTCAGTGATGTTGGAGGGAGTAGCTTTGAGAACAGCTCTGCTCACTCCTTCAAGTAGAGTCTTGAGGCCATATGGGACCACCATCCTGGGCTTTGCAGTATGCATTGTTGCCAGTTGAACATGAAACTGCAAATTCACAACTGAAAGGAAAGAAGAGGGGTGAAAAAGGATTGTGACACCCCAACAATCTGTACTTCAGCCTCTCCCAAGCCAGTAGTACCAGATGTGTTGGGTTTAAACTGCTATAATCTTAGACTGATTGTAAAATTAGAGGACTTTAAGATCCGACATATTTGGAAAGTACCAGATCAGGAAACATTAATCTAGCCTTATAGTATTTGTGAATTCATCTTTATATAACTTGAAGATTTATCCTAAGAGCTCTTATGAATCAAATCCAGTCAAGTTGGCTTCATGTGCATTTAGATGCACCTCTCCTACTGACTGATGAATTGACTGATAGAAAAATCCTAGTGCATACAAACTTAGGGTGGAAATTTGTTTTCTGTCATCATTTAACAAATCATTTCAAAAATCATAGTGAGGCGTAAGGTAACTTCAACGTTAGCTCAGATTGAGTTGATCAATATGTCAGAATATTATTTTCAAAAGTTAGATTTAAACTGAATGTGTTACTTTTTGAAATTGTACATAATATAAAACAAAAGAAACAATAAGACAGGACCAACTTTAATGGCTTTAGAGTTCCTTTAGAATTTTAAAACCAATGTTTCATTACTTTTGGTACAATCTAATTCCCATGAATAAGTGCCTTCTGAATATGGCAGTAAACTGCAAGTAAATGGCAAATAATTAAAATAATTGCAAATAAATCAGTTAAAATATGTGGAACTGAAGCACAGAGAACTTGATCAGGAGGACATTAAAGTGAACCCAGAAAAAAACAATGAAATTAGGATATCAAACAAAGATATACAGTTTAAAAGGTATTGTTGGTGGTGTAGTAAAATCACAAATTTAAAAGGAATTGTGAATGATGTTGTAGTTAAATCACAAATTGAAAAATTAGGAAAAATTGTTTGTAAAGCTTAAGGCTTACATTTGAATATACAGAATGTGGAAAGTAAAGAATGGAAGAACTTTTATCACAGGGAGAAAAATATGATAATAATCAGAGACCCATAATAATCGTACCCCTGAAAGGACCTAATGGCAAAGACTGCAACGATGACACCATCAAAGCAAACCTCTTTAACACATTCTTTGGCTCAGTATTTGTAAACAGCAATGGATCAAGCCCAGTGCTTCCTAGTCGAACCATAACTACAATGATCAAATACATATCAATTTTACAGAAGACATTGTTAAAAAAGCACTGCGCAATCTAAAACCATCCCTATCTATTGGACCGGATGAAATATGTGCCTACTTCTTAAAAAAGCTATCCACTGCCATAGCTGAACCTCTAAGCATAATCTTTGAAAAATCTTTCAGGACCAGCTCCTTGCCAAAACTATGGTCACAAGCCACAGTCATTCCCATCTTCAAAAAGGGAGACCCCAGCCTAGTTGAAAATTACAGACCAATCTCCTTATGCTGCGTCACCTGTAAAGTCATGGAATCAATTATTAACCAATCCATTATCTTCCACTTAGAGACAAACAACCTACTCTCAAATAAACAATTTGGTTTCAGAAAAAAACTATTCTGTAATCTGCAACTCTTACACTGCAAAAACATACGGACTACACAACTCAATCAGGGCAAAGCAATAGGCGCAATCTACATAGACTTCTGTAAATCCTTTGATTCAGTGGTACACGACAAACTACTCCTAAAACTAAAATCTTATGGTATCTCTGGACACCTACATAACTGGATAGAAGCATTCCTGTCAAACAGACAACAAATGGTCAAAATTGGGAGTGTCCTATCAAATTCTGTACCTGTCAACAGTGGTGTCCCCCAAGGCTGTGTTCTAGGACCAACTCTCTTCATACTCTACATAAATGAGCTCTGTGATCATATTAAGAGCAACTGCATTCTCTTCGCTGATGTTGTAAAGCTATTCAACACCACAGACAATACTGCTACCCTCCAAAAAGACCTTGACTATGTATCAGAATGGTCAATCAAATGGCAACTTCAAATCTCAACAAATAAATGCTCTGTCTTACATATTGGCAAAAAAAATCAGAAAATAAAATACAAGCTAAATAGTCAAGACCTTGTTGAGATCCAAACTCTGTCAAGGATCTTGGAGTACTCATCTCTAATGATCTAAGTGCTAGAGCCCACTGTAACTACATAGCCAAAAAGGCATTGAGTTGTTAATCTAATCCTACGTAGCTTCTTCTCTGGTAATATCACACTACTAACTAGAGCATACAAAACATTTGCTAAACCTATATTTGAATATAGCTCATCAGTCTGGAACCCATATCATGTATCTGTTATTAACAGAATTGAAAAAGTCCAGAAATATTTCACAAGGGTTCTCCGCTCCTCTTCTCATTGCAGAATACCTTATGACACCAGACTTTAAATTCTAGACATAGAAAACCTAGAACTACACCGCCTTTGGTCTGATCTAAATATAGTATATAAAATCATACATTGCAATGTCCTACCTGCAAATGAATACTTCAGTGTCAATCATAACAATACAAGAGTACACAATAGATGCAAACTCAAGGTTAACCGCACCAGACTTGACTGCAGGAAATACTTCAGCAACAGAGTGGTCAATGTTTGGAATACTCTACCTGACTCTGTGGTTTCTTCCCCAAACCCCAAAAACTTTAACCTTAAACTGTCTACTATTGACCTCACCCCTTTCCTAAGAGGCCTGTAGGGGCCGTGCATAAGCGTACCAATCATGCCTACCGTCTCTGTCCTATTGTTTCTTTTTATTTTTCCTATAAGTATCTATCTGATGTATTCAAAACTATGTTTATTCTTATACCTGTATCTTGTAAGCGATTGACAAATCAAATAAATAAATAAACCTGCTGAGATAAGTCTTATTGGAATATAGCAATCAAATATATTCTAGAGAAGGGGTGTCACACTCGCGGTATCATGTTGTTGTCACATGACATATTGCTATTTCCCCCCCTCCCTTCACTAAAATGGGGGTGGGGTGGCCAGCGTGTGACGAATCTGGCCTGTGGGCTGCAAATTTGACATCCCTGTTCAGAGGAACAAACACAATAGAAGAATGAGAAACTGCACTATAAGCTGCTATATAAAATAAACCCTGCTCAAAACCCCAAATTAATTAATGTGTGTGAATGTAGATAGATAGATAGATAGATAGATAGATAGATAGATAGATAGATAGATAGATAGATGATAGATAGATAGACAGATGATAGATAGATAGATAGATAGATAGATAGATAGACAGACAGACAGACAGACAGTTTATCTGGATTTTAAACAGAGGAACAAATAAAAACAAATTTCTTGTTGGAGTCTATTATTACCCCCCTAACCAAGGAGAAAATATGGGTCATGCTTTCTAAAAGGAAACCACAGACATTCCAACAAGATATGGAGCAATCTTGTATAGACAGAGGATTTAAATGCCTCAGCATCTGTTGAGAGACAAATTCTGTCAAGCATGGATTTTCCAGGAAATTTTTGTTTTGTTTTACTGAAAACTTTTTCCCTTTAGGGGGCAGTTGAAGACATAAGTACATTGAATACCATTGATTTGATATTATCCAATAGGGAAAATAAATGATAAATGAACCAGAGGCTATATTAGAGGAAAGTAATCATGTAATGCCGGAGTTCTTGATTTTAAGGGAAACTACAGACAAATTAATATGCTAGTTTACTCCTAAAAGAACAGCTGCAAACAGTTCAAGGAAAGGTAGTGGAAATGGAAGACAACAGAAGCCACTATGGGGCTATGAAAAGATTACAGGAAATCCCCCCAAAAAACCACATATAGGATATAAAAAGAGGGCCAGGCCATCAAGGAGGAAAACACAAAGCGAGGCTGAGAAAATTGTAGAGTTTGAGAGGAATGACTAGCTCAAAAAGTGCTGGAAGTTTGACAAAGGATATTAAAACAATAAAACAGACTACCTAAGATCTCTTTTAAATGAAAAAAAACCAAAGATGGAAAAATACAAAAAGATAATAAAGAAATAACAGAATTAGTCACTTCTTATTTTGGTTCAGACTTCTCTAGCAAGATATTATAGATTTCATCAGGCATCTTAAAGAGTAAGATGAAGACAGAATTGAAGAATTAATAAGGCAAATGTTTCTCTTCTAAAAAAAGAGGACTGAAAGAATTCAATTATTCAACCTGACACCGTCATACACTAGGTTCTAAAGCAGTCATAAAGCAGTCAATTTTATGTAAGCACCTTGAAAACAATGCAGTAATTTTCAGAATTTAGTCTGGATTTGGCAAGTCTTGCCAAACTAATGTTACTATTTTGATGGAATAACCTCTTTAGTAGATTGAGGAAATGCTAGACATTCTTGGTTTCAGCAAAGAATTTGGCAAAGGATCGCACAATAGTTCAATGGCAAACTAGTTAAATGTGGACCTCTGTCCTCTGAAATATGAAGGAAGAAATGGTAGAAACACTTATCAAATTTGAAGATGGCAGGAAATTGGGAAGGACAGCTAAATTTGAAGAAAGGTATTTCAAAATAAGCTTAACTGGTTGAAGAAATGGGCCGTAAATAAAATAATTATTGAATTCATTCAATAGGAATGAATGCAAAGCTTTTCATTCAGGAAACAATGCACAGGTACAGGATGGGAGCTAATTGGTCTGACAATAGTGAATATCTTGAAACTGTAGTTTATTACAAAATAAATATGAGCCATTAGTATAATATGTCTGCAAAAAAGGCAAATGCACTTCAAGATTGCATGAAAAGTACAAATTCCAGATCACAGAAAATAATAGTTTCACTTTATTTTGCACCGGGACTCAAAATTGTAGTCGTTCCATTTTAACAAGGATGCATACAAACTAGAATAGTTTAAAAAAGGCAAGAGGAGGATAAACTACCTAGAAACAAAATCCTATGAAGGCAGATTAAAGGAACATGGACCATTAAGTAGGGATGAACAAATAGTTGAAGAGGTCCTTTGATTTGATGAAGATTTGAGCAAAGCACTCATTCAACCCTTTTTGCTGAAACACTTGTGTCCTGCTTCTAACCAATGCAGCAGTGCAGAGCAGGGAAGATCCTTGGCTCAGGAAAAGTAGTTCCTGTTCATGTACAGTGCATGCCCAGAAATTATTTCCACTGAAGTTGAATAGATATTTAAGGTAAAACAGCCCATTTCTACTTCTGCATGTTGAGACAGTTGCACACCTGCATGTGGCCAAGCATTTCAGTGCAGCAGATTGACTGAAATTCACTCAAGCCTATAAATGTTTAGCCCTCAGAAGATGGAATAAGTTGATGGGATATGACGGCAATTTTCAAATACCTGAAAGGAAATGAATGTCAACATCTGTACTCTTTCATCCCTGATAAGACCTGGAATAGTGATTTAACTTATACAAAGGAAGTTTTTTTATTGTAAGGGGGGAACCCTTCCTAATTGTAAGAGCAGTTTGACAATGGAACCACTCAAAATGGTTTTGAGGTGCTGCTATACATTGCAAGTATTTAGGCAGAAACTACATAGTTTCTACAATCTGTCAGGATTCTTTCATTTGGATTTCTGCCTGGAGCAGAGTGGAACTCAGTAGTTTAAATGTTCTTTTTCAGTTCTGAATCTGGTCTTATAACTGCTAACTGTGGTACATCAAGAAAGAAACTTGGAGCAGATCATACCCTTTATAGTCATTAGTGTTCATGATAGGTAAAACTCTTCCGAGAGTATATTTAATTTTATTTATTATGAAGTGTATTTACCATCCAATGACTCTGGGCAGTGAAATTGCCACTCACACATTCCTGAAACGCTGGCATTTTGTTTTAACTCCAAGGAGTACTACCTTCTTAACGGTCACTTTATGGAGTTGGTCACACTCATAGGGCGCACACACCCAAGCTTATCTGGCAACTACAATAAGCTTTCTGCCTCAGATACAAAGCTTTTTATCCCAGCGATCCTTCAGCAGTGATGGGCCCCAGAATACTGATGATGGGAATTGTGCGACGGCTCTAGAGAATGCCAGCTTAGGAAAGAACATTTACGGTTTCAGGATTTTTGCCCTCGGAAACGTACACAACGCGCAAAGTTACTTAATCGCTAAACTGCGAAGGCGGGAACTCCTGCAATAGACGTCGACCAGCCAAGCCACCAGCGCAGAGTCTAGCGGGCCAAGCCATCGTGGCTTGGCAACTGTGCGTGTCCAAGCCGTTGTATGCGTTGCTGGCTTGGGTGGCACTTCTGATATTTGCTGCTGCACATTCCCCCGTTCCGCCCATGCACACCCATCCGAAAGGGTCCCACGGCTTGTGCCTCCCTCTCCCGCTTGCCCTCCCTCCTTCTGATACCGTGCCAGGCGTAAGAGGCCGAGCAAGCCTCTCACGACAGTCCCGCGGTTGTCCTGAAAACTCCCCAACCTTCTATTTTAAAATTTTTTGCGCTTCTCAGCGACGAGATCGCTCCTTTCTCGCCCCTTGCCGGAGCCTCCTCTGAAGTTAGAGAAGAGCCCCGAGGACCTTTTATCCGGATAGGCTCTTAGTGGGCGGGACTAGAGTGCACGCATTTATGAGGTCACAAAGTCCGGCTATTGATCGTCCAATGATCCGCGTCAAGGACCTCTAACTTCGTCTCAATGTTTTCACATGCTTATGTACAAACAATGGGAACGTCCGGCCTTGATGCATTCCGGGAGGTTTAGACTTTAGTTTCCTTAATCTTCAGGCAGCACGATCTTCAAAACTTCCAGCTTTTAAGGCATCCGCTGCAATTTCTCTTACTATTAAGTATTTCTCACACTATTAAATAAAAATGTTTTTTTTAAATAGTACATCATATTTCAGATTTCTTGAGTGCAGAAATTGTTCTCTTTACACGATTCCCTGGAGGGAGGAAATTTAGCAATTAAACTAGCCTGTGAACCTCTGAACACTTAAGCTTGTGTACATTTTATAACACCAAATACAAATTGGATACTGTTATGAATAGTCTTATCTCCCCATCTCTGTCCTATTGTGAAAGGTTAGTCTAGGGTTTCCACTGCCAATTTCATGTTTAATTATATTAAACAATTATAATTAAACAATTGTAAATTGAGTGTGCAGATATTAATATACTAATATCCCTCTGAGCAATACTTCGTGTATTTTACGGTTTGCATTAAAGTGTTATATGCATCAGTAAATATCAATCTTTAATATAACTCTCTTTCTCTACATCTATTATAGATGTTTGTAGAGATAACTTGTATCTGTTAATTTTCATTTGCCAAAATTACTGTAGAAAAATATTCTATTTGATAATTTTAGCAAGAAGACATGAACATCTCGGGTACTGATTATGAAGACATGAAGTGCAATGCAATTAACTGCTTTTGAAAGGCATAGGGCTATTATGCCAACTTGTTCCTGATTTTATTAGCTGGAAGGGATATACTGAGGCACCAAAAGTGAATTAAATATGCAACCCAATCCACATTCTTTTCTTTCCTGGACACAGGTCTCTTTAGTGTTTAGCATGAGAATCTTGAACAGAATTCTGCAAACATGGGGGTGTCCATGTAGATTATTCCCAGATGAGAATTCTTATAGCTGTGAATTCCAAATCAGAATGGGTTCTAAATATATGCCATTAAATTTCCTTAGAATTCCATCGCAGGTTTTCATATTCAAGATATACGGCATTAAATCCTGGAAGTTGCATTTGTGACTCCTGCAAGCCAATTCATACATTCCATAGGAATGCTGAAACAGAGAAAATTATTTATTTACTAATTCCATAAAGACAAACCAGTTACACAATACAATATGCCCCAAGTACAAATAAGACTTAGGGCAAGACCTCCAATCATTCCAACACCTTAATATATCCCTTAATTAAAAATACTTCCAAATGTCAAATAAAACCAGCAGCCATATTACAAAAAGTAATTGACCATATTATATTATAGATGCAACTTACATCACTCAAATCCCTATTTGTTATTGTACTTCCATTCTGAAAGAGGAAGAGTTAGGGTTAGGGTTATACTTCAAGCATCAGAAATGAGCCTACAATTTATGAATTGCATCCAATGCTCTTATAAATGACATAGAAGCTGTCATCTGAGGGATCATTTGCCATCTGTAGTTTCTGCCAATTCTTATTATCCGGAAGAGTTGGCATGCTCCAGATCCTATCATGTAAAAAATGTTATTGGTGGGATCCAGAAAGTATATCTTCTGTTGCAATGCCTGTCCTCAGAAACATTTCTCCAAGAATTTGTTTGGCCTGTTTGGCCCATAACCTAGCCTTATTTAAAAGAGCCCTTAAAACCAGGGACGGGATTCAAAATTTTTAACAACCGGTTCTGTGGGCGTGGCTTAGATGGTGGGTGTGGCTTGGTGGTCATGTGACTGGGTGGACATGGCTTGGTGGTCATGTTATTGGCTGGGTGTGGCCAACTCAATATCACTCACATCGAGGCACGCATCTCCTCGCCTGGCTTCTCATGACTGTGGGCATGCTGTAACAGTCGTAAGTATGAAAATGGTCATAAGTCACTTTTTTCAGTGCCATTGTAATTTTGAATGGTCATTCCACACCAGCAAAGGAGGGGAAAAAAACTCCAGAGATGTTCCTAAGACAGGAAGTCTAGGCCTGCCAAGAGTGTAATAAGGGTTAACAGAGAGGCAGTTTCTGTAAGCAACACCAGAATGTTTCCTTCCTGCCTTCCTTACAGAATTAGGCCAGTAATTTCTTCTAACAACCAGTTCTCCAAACTGCTTAGAATGTTAACAACTGGTTCTAGCGAATATGTGCGAACTGGTAGAATCCCACCCCTGCTTAAAACCCAGCCTTTTCCTGGGATACATTATATAGTTCTGTTAGAGAGTTCCAGATCCCTGTGTTTCTAGTTTTAAATTGTTTTAGTATTACACGGGTGGGATTCAATGGGTGTTATTATTGGTTTGGTGATTACGTTTTGTGTGCGCATGCGTGCTGCACGCATGTGTACTACAACTTAAGCTGTGCCGCCCAGACAGCTGATAAGCGCTGCACGCAGGTGAGCAGTGTTTGAAAAACTGCTTTTTTACTGCTTTTTCAACCTCAGCTATGCCGCACAAAGCAGCTGAGGTTGAAAAAGCAGGAAATAAAGGTCAGGTAAGAGCCTGGGTGGGCATATGGGCCAAACAGCAGCAGACACAGAACTGGTTCTGTGTCTGCTGCTCTTTAGAGCTACCGGTTATATAGAACTAGTAGCATCCCACCCCTGGTATTATGGGAAGTAAGTGGGTGTCCTTATACATTTAATACATAAAATAAATAGATACAACATACCTTTTGTCCCCAAATAATTTTTATGAAATATTAACATTTAAAGCCCTCTTCCCTATTGTCTATTATTTATGGTTGTAGAGCATAAAGGTAACTTTTCATTTTGAAAGAAACAAACTGTTTTCTGTTCTACTAACATGCAAGGAATCAAAATACATTTCTTGGCAATATACTTAAAAATGGAGAGGCTAAGTCAGAAGAAGTTCTTATAGATTTTATTTAAGAACAAATGTAGAGAATAATAAATATAATATTGAAAATGGCAGAACCAAGTCTGCACCAGAGAAAAACTGAAACCAAAAAAACTACATTAAAAAAAATACAGATTCTGCATGGGAAGCAAACAAAGTATAAAATACTTTTGCCCAAATCACAGCTGAAACTTTGAACTGAGTATCCAGTACCCAAGTGTATTGCAGAATACCAACGAAAAACAGCAGGTGCATATTAAAGTAGCTGGGATTTCCTATATCACTCTCAATGTTGGTTACAGGAAAAAGGCAATAACTGTATATTTAAAAAACCAACAATTTAAATAAATGAGCTATTCTGAATTGATACCACGTATTTGCACTGTGATAATCATATGTAAGTTCTATGGAATATACAGTAGCATACGTAATATATCTACTAAACATAGAGAACCATAGCATGATGGACAGGTAGCTGGTCTAGAAGCTTGGTTTAATTCTCAGGAAAATGATCAGTTGGTGCCTGGCCGTACACAAAAAAACTAGGAAGAAGAATCCTACCGTTAGAAACCATTTATAGTGAAATAATTTTCTACCTAGAAGAATAATCCAATTTCACAAATCCCCTATATATGAATTCAAGTTACACAGCTAGGCATAAGTTTACCATTTCAGCAGAAAACCAAGCAATTAGGGTCTACTCAGAAGAATCTTGAAGAATCAAGATTCTTATATGGTTGGTGTGTGTGTGTGTGTGTGTGTGTGTGTGTGAGAGAGAGAGAGAGAGAGAGAGAGAGAGAGAGAGAGAGAGAGAGAGAGAGATTCAAATCTCTCCCCCTGCTGCTTTCTTACTAATAAGAGAAGAGTCTTTACCATGCTCAAATAGTTTCCTGTGGGGGGAAAAAGCATCAGGAAAAGCAGATTGTTTATAATATATTCTCCCTGCTTTTCCTCTGTTCTGAGAGAGGCCCTTCTGTTGCATTAAACAAGGATTATTACAGTATTAAGATACATTCTATGCTTATCTGTGCAACATTAATTGGTGCCATAAGTAAGAATTCTCCTTTAATTTAATTTAATCCCTGAAAAACATGCAATAACTTGAAATCGGAAATCAGAAAACTATCTGGTTGTAGGCCAGAGTGGCCCTCCCTTTTTTTTTTTTCCCCAACTGCAACTCCCATTATCCCTCACAATTGCCCTTCTTAGCTACGGCTGATGGGAGTTGGAGGTACAACAGCATCAGAAGAAAATCACGTTACTCATCCTGGTTCCAAGACATTGAAACAGGAAAATATTAAATTTTAATTTAACTAAGCAGAAATCATTTTTGTTTAAATGTTAAATAAATGAGACTTATATCATATCAAACAATCTAAAGTGACATGTAAAACTTCAAGTTATTCACCGATGCAGTAAAAAGTATTAACAACAAAAATATATCTGCCTTGGTAAAAGTCTTAAAATATATATTAACCTATGAGATGCTTAGTCTATTATTGCCATTAGATCATGCCTCCGAGCTATAAAGTATAAAAACATTCTGATTACATAAAATACAGTCACGGTTGTTCTCATCACCAGCATAATCTAATATAAAAATACTTTTATGTTTACAAGAGGTTTCTTCTAGAAGGTATATATGGGAAAAGTAACAGTAGGAGTGGGAATACATGGGTGGATGGAGCAGAAAGCTACTCTTTATATACCAGACAACCATTTTGCCTGCAAGATTAATGCAACTCAGAAAAGACACGGTGACAGAAGCATATCCATGGCCAGATAACTGTGATTCTATAAAACTGTGGCTTTTGAAGGAACCAGCCAATGGCTCCAAAATCATACAAATTTTGCAAATTTATCTTGTTCCCACATTTCCTGGCATGCAGGGGTGTTTGCAGAGTATGGTTTAAAAAAAAATCAAAAAGGGCAACTATGATGCTGCAGTCAAAGTTTCAACTATTTTTATACACATCCAGCACCCATAAAAACAAGTGGATCTTTGATCACACCATCGTGGCTGCCACCTTGAATATTTTCACCATATTCTGCAAACACACCTGCTGGCATGTAATTACAAGTCATTTTTTGTTATAACCCCATAACAAGGGCCTCGTTCAACTTGGCAATTTGTTTTGTGAAAGACTGCATGTTGAAAAATATTGCTTGTACCAATAAGAAACTGTTGCAGAAAAAAATGCAGAAATATTACATATCTATAAATTGCAGCTGATCAAAACTATTTTCAGGATTACACATTTCTCCCATCCTATATTCTCATCATCAAATGATTTTTTCTTATTTTAACTACCTAAGTTTCCAAATGCCAGGTGGCTGGAGTTGCTTTGGGTTTGGGCACTCAAAAGCCCTGTGGGTCTCACAAATACGCAGATAAGGCTGCTGCTAAAACCGGATCTAAAATGCTGATTAAACTTGACTGTCCAAGAGTCTGTGAATGTTTAGCATTTTGACTAGAATATGCTATATCTGAGTAAGAAATTTTCGGGATAAGCAATTATTGGAGGCAAGTAAACTTTGGCTGAGTTAAGTAGGGAGAGTGGAACTATTGTTGGTACCTGGCAGTGTCAACAGATTTTTTTCAGGGTTGTGAGTTTCGTTTTGTAGTTGGACGTGAGGATTTTGAAGGAAGGTAATCCAAGAGTGTCATTGGTCAGACAGATGATTCATGTCAGGTGTTAGAGGGGTAGGAATAGTAATACTTTGTTAGGAAGATCCTAAAGGGGCTAGGCCCTTGATCCCACTGAGGGTGAAAATGAGATAAATTACCACAGTGATGAGCCATGGGAACTATGAAAGGAGAAGCTGTTTCAAGAAAAGGGGGATTGTCCACTTGGTCTTGTCTCTTTTTCTTCAGATGTCCTTTCCCTAAGCTCAGAAGCCAGACTGAAAGACGCTTTGGCCTCAGACTGCTATTGATGAATGTTAGATCCATATGTTGTCTTTTTCTTCACTTTTCTTCTGGCTTAGGTTATGAAAAATATTGCAGTAGTCTTTTATCATGATCAGATCACTTCCCAGTCAGTATATTGCCTGTTGGCATAAGTGACATCTGAAAGGATGATTGATTAGAATGGGCTACCTGAACACTTAGCATTGCATCATTTTCAGTAGCGGCTTATGGATTTTTGGTAGATAGTTCTGCTATGGAACTGGTCAAGCTTGAGACTGAAAGATGAGAATGTTGGATGTGTTCTTCCGAGGAACCTTTCCCACTGCTTTGATTGCCCATTCATTTACCAAAAATTCTGGGATATGAAACAGAGGAAGTGATGTTGTGTTACATAACTTCCACCTAGACTCATCTTCCCTTTTAATGAAGATGAAAACAACATAGGACACTCTGGTAGATGATCTTTGTTAAGACCCAGACAGAAAGTTCAACTCTACTGATCCTACAGACCTCACAAAAGCATTCACACCTTCCATGCTTTTCTTCTGGACCATCTGCTAGGATCTGGAGTATGCTGCATTGTTTTGTTTGTCTACTTCATTCTGTAGGGGTAGCTCCAGTCATAAGGATCAGCAATGATCATTTACATTTGATCATTTACTTCATGCCATTCTCATCTCTGTATTTAGCATTTGTATAAAACCTGTAGGAAATCATTTCTGGATGGGGTGCCATCAATATGTTAATATTCCATGGTGTAGACTCAATCTCAGACCAAACTATTGATGCCCTGGTAGTCCTCATATGGTGCCCATAGTCTACATGGGATTGACAGTTGAAACAAGCTGAAACTTAAGTCCAGTAAGAGTAAGGTGTTGCCAGTCCAGAAACTAACTGGTCCTTTGTTGATTATTATATTGGCTGTAGATAGGGTTGCATTCCACTTTAAAAAGCAGGTTCATGACTTTTGAACTCATAGCTGCAATATAATCCACAGGTAGAAGACGTGGCCTTTGCTCCACTTTGACTGATGCACCAGTTGAAGCCCTTTTTGGAGCAGAAGGTTTTGACATTGTGGCTTGTGCCCCCATCTTTTCAAAATCAGATAACAGCAATGCACTTTATTTGGGGCTACCCCAAAAACTACTAGAAAACTGCTGACAAATGAAAGCTACTTCAGCCATGTAACCAATTTTGCAGGTACTGTATTGTTTCCAATTAATTTCAAAAAAATAATTCAAATTGCTGTTTCTGGCCTATAAAGGCTTTGCTTGGCAACTGTCCATTCCACATATTTGTCTCAGGAGATGATGTGGAGGATCCTAGAAATAGTCTATCACAATGGCTGCCATTGTTGTGAACAATGTCTTCACCGAAATCTGTGGATCACAGTATCTTGGAGCATTGTTATCTTTTAAGAAAGTTAATGAAGACAATTTTGCAAGATATTTTGGATTAAAAATGTTTGCTTGGATGTCTTTATTTGCAAGACAAAAGTTATCTCTCTGTTAAAATTTCCTATCTGGTTTTTTTTTTTCATTCTAATGATTTACCTGATTGGTTTAGAATTACACAACTGATTTAGAATTTATACAGTATTAATTATCTTGTTTTATTTTGATATTTTATGACTGTGAACCCATTAGAGTCATTTCAAAATACTGGGGTAAAAATACTGAAACAAATAAAAATATAAATAAATTGCCACTACTAAAATAGTTAGGGACAAGGCAATTGAGTGTAAAGGCTGCAAATTACATTAATCTTCCTCTCTCAGTAAGGAGAAGGTCCCAAAATTCTGGAGCTGCTGCAGAAAGGGCCAGAATTAGAATTACAATCAGACCAAGAAATTGCAGCTCTGTTGTAATTCTGATGATGATGATGGTGATGATGATGATATGGAATGGGCACCATACTGAAGAATAGAGTCTCTCTGGTAATTCCTGGTTTGTAAAGGGCAATTTGTATGGACAATCATACCTTGTTTCCACTGAAATGTGACAATAAACACCAATGTCTGTAAACTGAAATACAAAACAGGCAACTGAACATTTAGAACAAAATATCGTCAAAGCAATAGAATCAAGAATGTTTGACAATCAAGTTTGAGTTAATTGTTCACAGAATATAGTTTTGTTTTGTTTTTTAAAAAGTGCATAGCAGATTTAGTAGCCGCTAAGTACTTTTGGGGAGAGTAGCAAGAAATAGGCTATGCAATTTAGACAGTTACATGATGTACTTGGTCATTTGGTTCCAATTCACATTTGATGATCCAAACACTGAGCTTATAACACAGAGCAGGAACTATCCTGTGTGTGCTCATGATAGCATTACGTAATGCTGAAACCGAACAGGGAAGTCCTTGTAAATGTAACTGTAATTTTTTTTCCTCTTAATGCTCTTTTGAGCTTGTTTGTTCAAGTGAACTACAAACAAGATAAAGGATTTAACAGATCAGGTGAGAATCCAGAGTTGTGGAAGAGAAATTTCAGAAATTGAAAATAAGGCTTTAGTGCCATTAAAAAAAAGCTTCACAGTACATTGGAAAAGCTACTATGCTAAAAATTGTTCTTCAAAAACCAATATTTGCCCTAAAAATACATACACACTAAAATAATGTGTGACAACTTTAAAAGTCAGAAAATTGAATAAAATTCTACTGTGTTATATTCTTTTAAGAGTTCTAAAACCAGAAGAAGGGATACTATAGATTTAAAATGGCAGAAGGCAAGTTTTTCATATTTAACCTACATTTTAGCAACATGAGTGATCCACAAATCCCTTGTTGACAACCAATTATCCACACTACCATTTAAATAAGTATCAAATGTTTAACACAATGCTTAAGGATTTAAAAAATAAACATTTGGCTAAAAAATAAAGCTTCTAAATATATTCTCATAATTTAAAATAAATATGGGAGCAGATTTCATTATTTACATATATCTGAATGACCAAGAAAAGTTCCATGGGCAAGTTTGTTTTGCTGTAAATGCACCAGGCAAATTTCCAGCTCCATATCAGTTGGCTTTTGAATATAATTGTATTGATTTCTATACCATACTGAAACAACTTTATAATATTGTTTCCATGAAAAGGGTTCCTTTCTATAGAAGAATCAATACACTTTTCAGAAATGGGAAAAATAATGGAAATCAAGCCAATATTGATATAGAAAATCAAAGTGTGCTCGTTGTTTGGTTCATTTGTACAACCACAGGCTATAATCTCCAGCTTGACAAAAACAACAACAAAAAAGACATCTCTAAGCATTGGAACTAAAGGACTTTAATATTCAAAGGAATTCTCCAGCACCATCCCCTGTCTGTGTGGCTGGGCTTGAACACAATGTCTAGCATCCCCTAATTTAAAAAGGATTTATGCACAAGAAATCACCAGTTGTTTGAGCTTAAGGTCACTTAACCTTTTTGGCTGAGTCCTTAATTGTTGAGATTGTTAACATTTTTCCATCACCAGCTTTGCATCGTTAGGAAAACTTCTCTTGCACCAGAAAGTTTTCTGGAGGAAAGCTGATCTTCCTGACAGTTTTGTTCTTGGAGTGCAAAAGTCGAAAAAGAAAAGATGGGAGCCTTTCTGTTCATCACTGGGGGACCACTTCCCGCAGAGAGGCTAATGCTGCGTGGATGCGAACATGCAACCTGTTCTCAAAATCATACCCTGTGAATTCTTCCTGTAATAGAAAATAAAGGTAAAAATAAAACCCACATCAGTAAAGAGGCACGACAACTTAAAGGGATGTACAAGATATGTAAGTTTATAAAAGTTAAACAAATTTTCTAATTCCCCACAGCAAATACAATACTAAAGACAAAAGAATATAGGTTGTTTTTTTTCTTTCACCCTACTTAATAAGTTTGTTTCATGCAGGCTATACTGCAAGGAAAAAGAGACCCCCCACATACAGCAAAGAAAATACTTAAAACCATTCTGAAGATTACCTTTGCCTGAAGCAGTAACACTTTACCTCTTGGGACAGACTGTAGGAAGAAGCAAATATCATTTTAGAAATTTCCATGTCATTTTCCAAAAAACAGAAAACAAACATAGCAATATAATAGTTAGCTCAAAATAGGAAATAAAAGCATGACAGTAAGATTAATTAGGAAAACACTAACTATAAGAAATCTGACTTGCTCTTTCAGTGAGTAACAGAAAGTAAAGTTTAGTGTAGTGGTTAAGGATTTGACTTAGAAACCAGCAGGAGTCTGTGAATTTAGTCCTGTGTTAGGCATAAAAGCCAGTTGGATGACTTTCAGCCAGTCACCCTCTCTCAGCCCAACCCATTTCACAGGATTATTGTTGCTGGGGGAGAGGAGGAAGGAAACCTTAAGTTACTTAAAAAAATAAAAAGGTGGATTTTTTTTAAAAAAAAACCTAATAAATAATAAATATTATTCAGAACACTTTTTAAAAATACTGGAAATTAATCATTTTCATTGGAACATTAACTACTCCCAGCAAAAAAGATGAATAATCACATAAATGAGCTACTTCAAGGAAGTATTTTAGAAAATATTGGAGATAATTAATTTTTCTGTTTCCTAATGAGTGCAGCTATTTGAAATAAAATGTAGACTGCATTTGTAGTCATAAAAATAAGTTCCAGTTATTTTCTGCTACTCTTTTCCTAAAACCCTTAAAAGAGAAGAGTGTTTTCTCTTAGATGCTCCATGTGGGAATTGTAAGAGAAGAGTCATGCTAGTCCAGGGTAGCCCTCACTCACACTGGTTCTCCTAATCCCAGGCTGCAATTCTTGCCTTCCTCAACCTCAGCCTTGTTAACTGTATTCCTTTATTCCTCCTAAACATGACAGCAAGGGAAAGAATCCTACCTACATTTGTACCTGCCAATGCTTACAATAATGTAAAAGTGAGGTAGAATAAGCAAAAGAAGAAAAAAAAGGGAGAGAGAGGACAAAAAGCAACAACCAATCACTCTTATATAAGAAAGGTAAAAATTCCTAAGAGGTCTGTAAGGGGCCTGCATAAGTGCACCATCGTGCCTCCCGTCCCTGTCCTATTGTCCCCATTTAATCGTACTTATTTTCTGTATTCTTACTCATGTTTATACTTATACCTATTACTTTGTAAGCAATTGACAAATCAAATAAACAAACAAATAAATAAAATAAATAAACCTGGGGCACTCCAAGTACAGATAGTCCCCGACTTACAACAGTTCATTTAATGATTGTTCAAAGTTACAATGGCACTGAAAAAAGTTATGTTAAGGCCATTTTTTCACACTTATGATTGTTGTAGCATCCCCATGGTCACGTGATTTACATTCGGATGTTTGACAATGCACATTTATGACAGTTGCAGTGTCCCAGAGTCATGTAATCTCCTTTTGTGACCTTCTGACATACAAAGTCAATGGGGAAACCAGATTCGTTTAACAACCAGGTTACTAATGTAACAACTGTAGTGATTCACTTAACAACTGTGAATTGTGGCAAGAAATGTTGTAAAATGGGGCAAAACTCATTTAACAAATTTTTCACTTAATATAAATGTGGGCTCAATTGTAGTTGTAAGTTGAGGACTATTGAATTATACTTCTCAGGGGCTCCAGGCAGCACAGCAGGATTCCGGGAACCACCACAACATAGTAGTTGTGTTCCCCCATTCCCCCATTTCTGAAGTACAGAGACTATCAATCCAGTGGAAGATATCAATTATCATTTCAATTGCAGAAAAAAGAGTTGCAATAAAAATGTATTCTCAGATTACCCTCCCACACACACACATTACCTGAGGGTTTTCTAATAAAAGACAGCCAAGTTCATAGCAAGCATATGGTTGAATATACAGATTGTTCTGGCGGCAGATTTCATCTTTAAGGGCTCTTTGAAAGAACTGTGAAAGAAAAAATATCCCATTATTTCTAAGAACAAAATGAATTTTTGCACTCAACTCAGAAACTTTTATTAGTTCTCAGTCATAAAATCTCTTCATTTGCCAATTATCATTTCAAACTGTTAAATGAACCAAATCACAACCAGATGGGGAAATAATTGCTAGTGGCTATGAATAAATAGTAGGTGACAGTGGTAAAACTTGCTGAATAGAAAAGACTTGACATAAACATAATCTCTGCAGTCATTATCAATAAATGTCATTCTTTCTTTTAAAAAAAACCCAAACACTGTTAAAAGTATTTAACAGTTCTCCTGAACTGAAATTTTCCTGGATTTCAAACAATCAATTAAAAACTGACTAAACATGCTATGTTGATCTCATACATTAGGAAACAAATTCAGTGGCCATTAACCTTTGGCTTTATGAAATGCTTTTAACTGCAATTGAGTGAGAAAGTATATGTACATAAGAGAGAAAGAGAAATATTATAAATCCCCATAAGTCTCACTAGCATCTCCAGTCTCATTCTCTTTACAATACAACCACCAAATAAATTACAATAAAATCATTTTAAAAACCCTCACATCCCAAATAATAAATGATAATACAGTGCAATCATATGCTCTTTATCCTGAGTGAAAACAGTTCTCATAAGGATTGTAAAATAATTCAATCAAAACCACAAGGTTTGGTGCCGATTTCCTTTCTGGGCAAATGTTATTTGACAAGGTTGGAACCACCAATGATAAACCTCACCAGTGAACCTCAACTAGCCCATATCCTGTATTCAAAGTGGCAAACCACCATCACCACTAGAATGACCAATTTCACCAAGAGAAGGCAGACTTACGCTGCTTGGGAGCCAAGCCATTTACAGCATTGAAGTGAAAGGTCATTGGTGCTTTCTGAGCTTGGCTGTTTTCTTGCAGAGTTTCATTACCCAAGCGAGTTAACATCATCAGTGTCAGAGTATAAAAGATTAAAACTAACATTTTGGAAACTTACTGAAAGCCAATGTGTTTGGAAACTAACTGAAAGCTAATGGAATACCTGTAGTACAGATGTTACATGGCCTGGGCAGCTCTCCCGCAAGCAGGTGCATTCTACACTAATGCAATTTGAATAACCTTAAAAGGTAAGGCCATGTGGAATGCACTGCAGTAGTCTGTCCTGATACAGATGAGAGCAGCAGTTATAAAACCAGACCTTCTCATTCTACATAGGGCCACAATTAGTTCAACATCTGAAGCTGACAAAGACATACAATTTCTACACGGCCCATCCAGCAATTATCATAAATTTAGGAAGATATCTAAGTCATGGATCTGCTCTTTCAAGGGGATTACTACCTAATCTAAAGTTGTCATCAGAGAAAACAGGGAGACTGATGATCACTGAATAAACAGTAAATCAGACTTGTTGGGATCCATCTTCAGCCTGTTTCATCCCATCTAGGTTTCTATAGTCTGTAAGCATCAGATCTCTAGCCCAGCCTAGCATGCCAGTAGTGATGCATAACTGAAAATTGTCAAAATACTGGTGACACAAGTAGAAGACAAGGATGCAATGGAAAACTACAACAAGACTCTGAATGAACTGGAATGGATGAAGGCAAGATCATAAGGAAAACAAAAGGTTTTAAAGAGAAAAATATTTTAGTAATATTGGGATTAGTTAGGAAGAATTTACTGCAAGCAAAACAAAAAAGAGAGAAAGACGAAATGAGGAATAAATGAAGAAACAAAGACAAAAAGTGTAAAAATTCTATGGGTTGGGTTATGATCTGACAGTCTGAATTTGGCCTATAAGGTGCAGGTACTCTATCCTTGGCTCTACATATTCTCATACTAAAATTTTCATTTCATTATTGGTATATTTTCTTGTTAACTGATAATTGTTCTTTTTATATGCTCGAATATACTAGCATATTTTCACTCTATTCTGTTACCTGAACAGCATCTTCGACATTTCCTAAGCATTTATGTATGGCACCAAGTAGCAAGTTCTTCAAACCAACAACTGCTGAATCCTCAATTTCCTGGCAAGCTTCAGAAGGAGAAAAGGACAGGAATAAATGACAATGATGACAGTGTACATTTGACATTGATATTATTCTTCCATTCCACAACCACCATTTTCTGGATTCAAAATTCTTCAAACAAAGGCAGGTCTATTTAAAAGGCTGCTGAAAAAGCTTTTAATTTAATTTTAATTTAACAACTGCTGTGATTCAATTAACAAATGTGGCAAGAAAAGTCATAAAGTGGGACAAAACTCACTTAACAAATTTCTTTATGATCCATAAACAGGTAGTCCTTGATTTACGACCGCCTGTATATGGATCATAAAGTGAGGACTGATGAGAAGAGGCGGAAATTCAGGAAGCGGGCTAAAAGGTAAGAGCTACAGAGTAGGAGGCAGGTGCTATGGTTGGGCGCTACAGTATTTGGAGGGGTGAGCAGTGCCACAGCCAATTGCAATGGAATGTGGGTGATCCAGCAGGTGCTGTGGGTAGGTGCTACAGAAGTTGGGCAAGCAGCCACTCTAGAGGGAAGAACAGGTAGGCATTATAGAGCATGGAAGAACAGGTGAAAAAGTGGCAGGAGTGGGAGAACCTTGTGACTTCCTGCCAGCTTCCCCAATGACTCTGCTTGTGGGAAGTTGGCAGGGAAGGTTGCAAATGGCAATCACGTAACCATAGGATGCTGCAACATTGTAGCTGTGAGTTATTGAGTGCCCAAATTGCGATCACATGACCATGGGGAAATTGCAACAGCTGCAACTTCTAATCCCCTTGTTCAGTGCCATCTTAATTTTGAATGGTTACTGAATGGTCATAACCTGAGGACTATCTATATTGTCAACTTATTTCTTAATATTTTATGCATTAGGATCAATCAGGTCAAGGTACAGGAATAAGATCAGGAAATCAGCTTCTTGTTTCAAAGTGGTACAAACTGCTTACTAGCAGCAATTGAAAAAAGGGACAGTAGAATGTATTTTCTTGTAGAAGAAAGATTGTATGCAAAAGTATGCAGAGTAGAATTTAGATATATACCTTGACTCATATGCTGTAGATTGGTGAATGAACAGTTTGGAAGGGCTTTCCATAAGTATAGTACCTCGATAGATGCCAATACACAAAGTTGTTTGGTTGGTTTTTGCTTTCTAAATCTCTCTGCCTGCAAAATACAACAGGTACTGGTTTTATTTATCAGAAGTGAATGTAACATAATAGAATAACAGAGTTAGTAGGGATCTTGGTCTTCTAGTCCAACTCTTTGCTCAAGCAGGAGACCCTGTACCATTTCAGATAAGTAGTAGCCCAATCTCTTCATAAAAACCTCCCGTGAGGCAGCACCAAAAACTTCCGAAAGCAAACCGTTCAACTGATTAATTGTTCTAATTGGCAGAATGTTTTTCCTTATTTCTAGGTTGGTTCTTTCCTTGATTAATTTCCACCCATTGCTTCTTGTTCTGCTTTGAAGTGCTTTGGGGAATAGTTTGACCCTCTCTTCTTTGTAGCAGCCCCTTAGACATTGGAACACTTCTATCATGCCACCCCTAGTCCTTCCTTTCATTAAACTAGACATACCCAATTCCTGCAACCATTCCTTATATGTTTTAGCCTCCAATCCCCAGAATGTAGAGCCCTAGGACTCAATTTTCAGGGGTCCAGTCAGTCTAAGATAGGAACTTAAGAGTGCTGTTCCTAATCTTTTTTTTACACAGTAGTAAAGGTCACAAGAATAGAGACGGCTTTGTGCTGGCCCTGAAACAGATCGATAGAGAGATTGAGAGAATAACAATTCAGCTTTCAATTGTTGTATAAGTAAGGACTGGAACACAGAGCAAGAGGTCTGTTTGATCTCTGACATTCAGTTTGAACTTAAAAGCCTTGGCTCCAAATAATGATTTATTTTTTATTTTTGGAGGAGGCAATTTTAAATGTACACATAAAAGTACAAACTATCCACATTAACCAAACAGTAATGATCAAATGAATCAGATTACAACCAAGAAATATTTTTAAAAGTTATTATTTCCTTAAGTGTAGCTTAAAGTGTTGGTTTTTTTTCCTTTTATGGTTTAAGATATTATCAGTTATTACAAATCATAGCATAAAATCCTCTCAGAAATACTGAATAAACGTACGTTTTGTCAAAATTCACAATAAGTGGTCCAAATTATTCCTGGATAGATTGCCATCAATTGCCGACTACTGAATGCCAAATGAAATAGCTGCATTGTTTATAATCCTAATTAAACCATCTGGCATATTTTATTCTGAATGACAATTTGGATGAGGTAGAGATGTCTTTCCTCTACAGGAAAAAGAACACTGCAATATTCTACCCAAAACCTCTAGTTACTGCTGTGTGTGTACTGCTTGTATTCCTGCCAAGCGACTCATTCCACCTAGGGCCTTCTCCAGTTCTCAGGCAGGATTGAATAGAAACAATCTGAAATTCCAAGTTAATTATTTTGCTAGAAAAAATAATTCCACAATAATTTCTCTCTTAAAAAAAACCGTTAAGCCAGCACAATCAATTTCCTTCATGCTATTATCAGCAACAAGAAGATTAAAAGACAAAGAACAAGAGAACACCTACATTTCCCATAATTCTTGCCTTGGCTGGCTCAAGCTAGCACAAAATAGGTATAAGCATCACTTTCCTCCACGGTGCTTTTTGGAGTAATGTATCTAAACACATTATTAACACAACATGGTTTGTACCCTGTAATCAGATCCCTATATAAAAATGTACACTATCCCATCTATTATATCTTTGATGTCACTTAGCAACATTTTATTCCTCCTCCCAAAAAGTAACCTGCTGCAAATAGAGCTGGTTCTCATATCTTAGAGCCTATCATTTTCCAGGGACTTATACTACTGAGGTTTAGCAGCACAGTTAGAGGGGATTCTGAGGATCACAAAAAAGAGGAAATTTGAGGTTTAAATGTGGTCCTATGGTTGCAGCTTGCTCACCCATGAACCAATTCAGTCCAATTTACATTCACCTGACCTTTTTGACTGAGAATTGTTCAATTTGGTTGTTTTTTCTTTTGAAAAGCTTCTGGACTTCCTTGAAAACAGTCTGTGCACCGTTCACTTCACCAGTAGCTCCTTGACACACTGTAATAAAAAGCAAATTCTTTCATTAATTTAAAAAAAAAGGTCCTGTTCCCTCATTGAGAATCCCACATGCTCATTAAGCATGTGGAAAATTTTATGAATCATTGATTCTTAATTTGTTGGCTTTCCTTTTTCCTTCCTTTCTGAATCATGTCCGCTAAACTGCAAATCTGCAGGCAGATTCAGTGTTGCTTTTTGAATAGCAACTAAGATACTTTAAGATCTTATAAAAACAAATATAAAGTATACCGAAATATAGGATGTGATGCATTCACTATTTTTTGTGTGAGATAATTGCTATTGTTGGGTTCCATTTACATGTTTGCTTTTAGTTGCTTTCTACATTTAATATGAGGCACCCAGGGTCACCTGTTGATTAAGTAGATATAGACTTACCAATAAATGTACGACCAACGTATGTTCAAAAACTCACTATAAGTGACACGACAGAAATGCATCCAATACAGGTAGTCCTTAATTTACAACTATTTGTTTAGTGACAATTTCAAGTTACAACAGCACTGAAAAAAGTGGCTTATAACTGGTCCTCACACTTACCACTGCAACGTCCCCATGGTAACATGATCAAAATTTGGGTGCCTGGCAAATGTCATGTATTTTCAACCGTTGCAGCATCCCAGGGTCATGTGATTGACATTTGTGACCTTCCCATCTGGCTTCTGACAAGCAGAGCCAATGGGAGAAGCTGGATTCACTGAACAACTGCATAATTCACTTAACATCTACAGTACTTTGCTTAACAACCATGGCAAAAAAGGTTGTAAAATCGGGTGTGACTCACTTAACAACTATCTTGCTTAGCAATGGGAATTCTGGTCCCTATTGCACAGTCATAAATCAAGGACTACCTGTGTGTTTTTGACATTGTTGTATTTATTTATATGAATAATTTTCTTCATAAAATATGATGACACCAAAGAACAAACACTATATTATTTCCACCCCAATTGCACATACTTCTGAATCATATAACAATACTTCCCTGCTGTTAGGTAGGCATAATAACACTGGGACCATCTTGATTCATTTTTAAGACGTTCAAATGATTCGAAAGCATCCTTGAAGTTCATTTCTATCATGCTACACCAGCCTAAAAGGGACAATCAAAATTGTTGAACACAGAAATTATGTATGTCCTATATATTATTCATAACAAAAGAAGATAACTTCTAAAATAGCAAAATACACTCTGCGATCTGGCTCCCAATAAGCTTCTGAATGCAATTCCAAGTGCTAGGTATTACCTGTAAAGCCCTAGGTAGCACAAGAGTGAGTTTCTTGAGGGACCAACAGAAATGGCATGCTTGAAGTTCCTTTTTTAAAATATTATCATCTTATGAGACCCAGAAAGTCTGCCTTTTCTACAGTTGTCCCTGTTCTCTGCAACAACCCCTCCCGCCACAAATACCACAGCCCCCAAATCTTCTTGCCTTGAGGAAAATCATTCAAATTTGGCTCTTTCCCTAGGCATTAGTGGTTACTTGAGTGTGACATGTAGTCATTTTCTTGTTTGCCTGGTTGCCATTTTATATTTATATGCTGTCCGTTGTTATATTGGGTTTTGTTTTGCTTCCTTTTGATCCATTGTATGTTTATTCTATATGTCATCCAGAGTCACAGTGTTTGAACTGGGCAGCCCTATAAATTTTGAAATCAAATAAATATGTATCTGCTGGAGACTGAATCATTCAGATACTTATATGTACACAGAAAGGAAACCTTAATGTTAGCATATACCAATTTCATAGAGGCAGACATGCTGAATCTCTCTCTGATCAATTGCAAGTTCCAAAGCAGTATGGAAGGAGGTCAAGGCACTGTTGATTTGACACTAAAAAGAGAAGAAAAACTGCAATCAAAATGTGGAGGTACAGAAGTATCAACTTTACAAATGTTCATTCAAATCATGCTACAACAGTATAAAAGAAAGTTAATTGCAATGATCATCTCGTGAAATGCTTGTAAGAATTACAAAATGTGGAGTAATTATTGAAATCAATGTAAAATTCAGCACTCCAGTCTTCTACTTCCTTGAGCTCATGTCCTCCAAAACTGTCAGTTCATATGTGATAGTGACAGAAAAAGCAAATTCTCACACTATTCTAAAAGATCTATCATAAATTATCCCCTTCTGCAGACCCACATTCAACTCTGAGTCGAAGAACTTGAATAACAGTGACTCAAGACCTGCCACAATATTACCATACAATGTCATAGCACTTCCACTAGTAGTAGCATAGTTTTACTGCCAGATTCTTTTTTTTAACTACTATATCCATCACAGAAGAATCTAAAGAACTACCAAGGTCAAAGCCTCTAAACGCCTCTAAACGTACCTCTAAACGCTGTATTCTGCCTTTGAAAAACATAAAGAGAGATGAGTTTGGATAAGCAGCTTCTTTTTTCTGAAGAATCTCTTCAGCCTCTTGCAATCCTGCTTTGGTATCACTGCCATCCAAAGCAAAGAAGGGGCGAACCACTGTGTGGTACCACAGCAAGGCTAACCTAAAAGTATAAGGAGATATTGACATTAGCTAGTTCCATACTTTGGAAATTCAGAAGCATCAAAGAATATACAGTAATATGGAATAGTCATTAAACAAATCCAAATAGTCCATTAAACAAATTGCTTTTTAAAACTTCAGCAACTTAGACTGAGTTGAGTGCATGCACACGGTATTATCTACTGTTCCCAATCACTCTCTGAAACAAGCAAGTAGTCACATCTCTCTTTGGAACATGCTTGCAAGTAAATTACATGAATGGATATAATAAAAACTTCCACACCTATTTTGTGTGAAGCAGTCTAGAATTTGATTGTGTTATGGCACGCATGAAGAATATGTGGCCTTAGGATCCCATTTAGCACCTGAAACACTACTGGTGTCTTCCTATGTCACCCCTAAAAGGTGGCATAGTTTCCATAATGTTTACATAGAAACTAAATGAAAACTGTACTAAACGAGAGTCATATTCAGATATTCCTTTTCTATCTATATAAAAATGGTATCACTCACTTTACAGCATTGCCTTTTGTAACACAGATTTTGTCTCTCAAATAGCTAAACGGAGTGTCCTGTCACTAAATTATTACTTTACCAGAGATGTTTTATTAAAACATTAAAAAATTAAGTTAGTGTTTACTCAACAGAAGTGGCATGAAAGAGCCATTCTTCAATTTCTGAAGCTGAATCTGATAGTAGAAGAGATATGGAATTCCCTAGAAAATGCCACCGAGCCTACCAATTATATAATCAAATTATAAATCAGCTTTCTAAACATAAACAAATTAATACCCAATAATTTTATTACTTCAGACATCAGAAACACTGCCACCATTGCCAACAAAAAATTAAATGTTCTCACAAGAGGAAATAATGTGCCTCGTTTAATTATATTTCTTCTATTAGTTAGGGCAATCATCTAGGAGTTATCCAGATTGTTGAAGCACAGAACTAGAACCCTATGGTAACTTAAAAACAATGCGGACCATTTCAAGGAATTTCAGATCCAGATCCAGGATAACCTTGAACTTGCAGAATCTGTTAAAGAGGCTCCTCCATTGAGTGATGACATTAAGTTGAGAAGAAAGGCTACATCTATCAAAGATGTGTGTGGAAAAGTAACCTTTTCATTGAAATGGAGCCCAGATACAAAGGCTCCTTTTCAGCCGAAGAACAGAAGAGTGCCAACGCAAGTACTTACATTTTTAAAATAGCATTCTACTACTGATTTACACAGAAGCATACAAATACAGAAAAATTAGCTCTTAGGAAATATTTTAAACGACAGACTTTAAGAATGGTTTAAGTGGAATTTGTTCTGAGTGCAACAATTTGCACTGAGTAAAAATAATTTAAGGACACAGTAAGGTTCTTTTCTTAAAGGCCCAATTCTATAATTTAAAGCATATCAAAACACAACTCCTAACCTCGCTAGGTGATGTTTCCATTATATATTATTTTTTAAAAAGACAAGACAATGTTGCTACCTTACATTGGCTTGAAGTTTACTTACTTACTTCAGTTCTAAGCTATTACCAAAGCATTGCAATATAGCTACTCACGTAGCTAAAGGGGCCTTCATGTCCTTACTTTCACTTGCATACACCAATGAAGAAAGCCCCTGCAGGCGGTCTCCAGGAAAACCCAGCAGATTGATGATTTTGAGCAGGTTTGGGGGCACCATGGATATGCAAAGATGAAAAAGTCCATATCCAAAGCTAACAGCACCTTTCAGTCTGTTAAGTGAATCCTCTGTAACACCTTCTGCAGCAATATGATTATCATTTGTAGCATCAGAAGTCAAAGATTCCTGAGTTATCTTCTTCTGATATAATTCCTGAAGTGTATTAATGTCTGAATAGCACTTATTGTAGATTTTCCAAGCTTTTCTAAGGATCCACCCACCTTTTATATAAGCTGAGGGGAACAAAAATATATAAAGAGATAAAAAAGAGTTTAGTCAGAGAAAGGATTTTCTAGGTTAAGAAATTAAAAAATTATGTCTCCTCCAGATGTCCACATCCGTATGCCCTCCAGAGTTGTGAACTATCATTCCTATTTTCTCCTAGTCAATATGTGAGGAAGAAGTAATTATGTGTAGAAAGATTGCTATAATTATTTGGAAATATTAACAAACTGTTATAACTAAATACAGATAATTGTCAACTTACAACAGTTCATTTAGTAACCATTTGAAGTTACAACAGCACTGAAAAAAGTGACTTATTTTCACACTTATGACTATTGCTGCACCCCCATGGTCACATGATTTACATTCAAATGCTTGACAATTAGTTTATATTTATGATGGTTGCAGTGTCCCAGGGTCATGTGATCACTTTTGGAAACCTTCTGACGAGCAATATCAATGGGGAAGCCAGAGTCACTTAGCAACCATGTTACTAATTTAACAATTGCAGTGATTCACTTAATAAGTGTGGCAATAAAGGTCGTAAAATGGGACAAACTCGCTTAACAAATTTCTCACTTCACAACATAGATACTGTGCTCTCTTGTGGTTGTTAAGTCAAGGACTACCTGTACAACTCAACACAGTCAGCAGTAAATCATAATAATTTGAGCACTGCGTATTTTTAATTTTCAGATTTTGTGATAGGATTCAGCGAAAGCTTTGAAGTTATAAAGAAGCAAATCACTTTCTAATTTAGTGTGTTGTATGTACCCAATCATAAGGTTAAAGAACTAAGAAAACATAGTGTTCAATTTAATGTAGCACAAACAAAATTGTTATATCCCGATTTATTATGCAATGGCCTGTAACACAGGGATGAAGATATTTAAACATCAAACATGTAACAGCAAAGACATGGAGGAAACTCTAACTCTTTTCATCATATCTAGTAATCATCTGAATTTTTATAGCCCAGATCAGGGAAAATTTATTTTAATCTAAAGGATTAATGAAGCAAGACCCTCCAACCTATAGAAAATCAAGCTGTCTATTGCAATAACACATTTGTTCCAGAAGCATGATTCAGCTTTAACAGGAAGCTAAAATTACTGCAAGACTGTGCCGTTCAGTTTCTTTCTGCTGCATAGCATATTTGGGTCTCATGTGGTTCACCACAAGGTAAGCATTTGTACAATAAGTGTTCAGCAATGCTTCGGTAACCATGGAGAAATGAACAAAAGTTCTACCCCTTTCACCTTGGATGGTGCAATCATAAATAAAGTAGGAAATACGAGGAACTTTTCATAAAAACTTTACATAGCTAAAATCTTTAAATGGTTTTGCTGTTAATACCTTTCTGTTAAACATCATTACTTAATTACTTAAAGTACTGTATCTGTTAAGTCCTAACAGATACAGTACTTCAGTACACTTTTCAGTATACTTTTGTCTGAAGTGGTGTAGGGTTTCCTGCTTAAGCAGGGAGTTGGACTAGAAGACCACCAAGGTCCCTTCCAACTCTGTTATTCTATTCTATTCTTTATATATTTCCATATATACTTCTAGGCTATTATACATAGATGTTTTTGTACTTAAGAAAATAATTAGTAAAGCACCAGTTTTGCTTAGAATGTATTACTGTTATGCATCAACTGATTAATTAAAATATTTTGCCAGTATTAATAGAAACTAGTAACCATATGCCAAATGACTTGAAATTGTATTTAAAACATTTAATGTGTTTTAAAATTGTATTTAACCATGTAGAAAGGAAGCTATGCTCAAAGGAGAATGATAATAATAAAATCTTTAACAATAGAAATCGTGTTATCAAAAAGATACTAGAATTAAAACTGAATTTCATTATTAATTTAATTAATAACAAAACATAGGACTCCCTTCTCATAACACAGAATGCAAATGACAGAACTTCCAACCACATGCTCCACCCAAACACCCACAGAGGCCTCAGCTTATTTCAAACCTATGCAGGTTGTCCTTGATTTATGACCACAATTGGGCACAAAATTTTGGCTTAAGTCATTGTGGTCATTAAGTGAGGTGCCCATGGGACCGCTTCACTCTCTTCCCGGTTGCAGTCGCTCAGTAGACAGAGTGAAAGAGTTGCCTGCTGAAAGAGCACGGGCAGCCCTCCTCCAAGTATAGAAGGGAATCCCTGCACTGAGCTGGAGAAAAGAAGTTTGGATCCCCAAGATCTGAGTTTTCTTTCTCTGGCCCACTGAAGGCCTCCCGCTCCCTCTATGTGCAGAAGGGAACCGCTATGCAAGTGTCCTGTGCTAAAAGAGCCATGGTGGCTGAGTGGTTAGAATGCCGTATTGCAGGCTAACTCAGCTGACTGTCAGCAGTTCGATTCCCGCCGGCTCAAGGTTGACTCAGCCTTCCATCCTTCCAAGGTTGGTAAAATGAGGACCGAGAGCGTTAGGGGCAATATGCTGACTCTGGAAACCACTTAGAGAAGGCTATAAAGCACTGTAAAGTGGTATGTGAGTCTATGTGCCATTGCTATTGCTAAAAACCCTTTTGGCTTTCATCATGGAGTCTTTCAGTCAGTGTCTTTGAGAGCGAAAGGGCTGCTTGGTGGAGGGACTCCACCCCACATGGGGCAAAATCAATCTGGCAGACAGCCTTTCAGATTCACAAACAGACTGGATGAAAAAGGTCCATTCCAAAATGGGTCATAAGTGATCTTTTTCAGCCAGCTCCCAGGCAGTTCAACCAGTCCTGTGGCAGTTGCTTGTGACCTTCCCTGCCAGTTTCCCTGTTGACTTTCTGAGGAAGCCAGCAGGGAAGATTGCAAATGGCAAACACATAATCATGGGAGGGCAGGGAGGCTGGGAGAGTGGCAACCTTTTGTAAGAGTGAAAGGGTTGCTAAGAGCTTAGCAATTACATGACTGTGGGGGTTCTGCAATGGACATAACTCCAGGCATCCATCATAAGACCTTCTGTTCAATGCCATCATAATTTCAAACAATCTTTCAACAAATGGTTAATAAATACTCTCATACTCTGCACAAAGCAGAGGAAATTATATCAAAATAATCCATATATTATACAAAGGTAAACTGGAAATATAATTACAAATAAACTGTGTTCTACTTGTATAACTATAAAAATTAGGAATTTTGGGGATTTTTAAACAAATTTTATTAGATATAAACATAAAAAACATGGTGTCTCTTTTTTGACATACATTTCTGTCCAATCTTTTTACAATTAGAAATAACGAAAGAAGTTGATACATTTATATACATGTATACATTTTTGTGTATCATTTTTTCAATTATCTTTTATTCCTTTTGATCACTTCTCTAATTATTTTAAATCTATGAATACCCTTTCATGTCCTTCCATTTATAAAATTTGTTCATATTTTATAATATTCTAATTCATCTCGCTCCTTCAATTCAAGAGTTAGTCTATCCAATTCGGCACAATGTAATATTTTCCTAATCAAGGCATCTTGACTTGGAATCTCTCTTGCTTTCCAGTTTTGGGCGAATGTTATTCTTGCTGCAGTAATTATGTGTATAATATAATAAGTATCAACTATGTTTACATTCCCCGCCATTATTCCTAAAAATTAGGCATTTGCTTATGTATGTAGGATATACATAAAGATTAGAAGCTACCTAGCATTTAAAAAAACAGGTAATGTAGTTGCCAGGAATTAAAATTCACAAAAAAAGACAGAAAGTAACAAGCATGATAAATTATGTGATTGTTTCCCCTTTGATGAATGGTAACACTTTTTTGAGATACAGCAAGACATGATACCTAGCATCAACAACAAAAAACTATGGCAAAGGCATACCTTTGCCATAGTTACATTTGTTACATTCATAGTTACATTTGTTACATTTGACTTAGATTAGAAATATTTATAATATATGTTAGATCTTAAACTAATGGCATTCATAACATATAAAAGTTTTTGTACTGTATGCTATGAAACCAACCATTTAAGTAATCCTGGTTTTAGATTATAAATATTATTAAAAAAAATAGATGTCACAGCTTACCGGATAATTCTTGTTTTACAAAAGACAGCACAGCAAGGTACACTTGACAGTCTGCCACAATGATTTGCCTCTGCAATCGATCTATCATGGATGGGGCAGACTTCCTCCCATCAACCTATTTGAAAATAATAAAGAGCAGAACCATCATATTAATAAGATATGCATAAAACATACTATTCCTGTGATGGCGAACCTATGGCACGCGTGCCACAGGTGGCACGTGGAGCCATTTGTGCGGGCATGTGAGCCCCAGCCAAACTTACCTGCACTGTGCATGCACATGCCTCCAGGCTGATTTTCGGCCCATTTGAGGCCGTTTTCGCCCCCCCAGAGGCTCAAGGGAAGCCTCTGCAGCCTTGGGAGGCCAAAAAACAGACCCATTTTGGCACTTCCAGTATTTCCAGAAATACAGCACATGTAATTTTCTGCATGGGAGCCCAAAAAGGTTAGCCACCACTGGACTATTCTAAGAATGGAACATTCTGGGTCACACCAGTTACAGCCATACAGCCTGCGGGAGGGAGGGAGGGAGAGGGAGGGAGGGGGAGAGGGAGATCTGACACTTTTCTGGAAGTTAATACTTTGAACCAGAAATGCTTTATATTTTTTCCATGTCATCCAGCTGTGAAAAACATAGTGTTATAGAATGGTAGGTTTCCATCTCCCAAATATTAATTAATTAAAATTTAGTCAAGGTAGGTATGGTGAATTGACTTGTAATAAATTCTATTCAAAATAAAAAATGCAAATACAAATTAAACAGACTGTATTTCCTAAAACTTTTTAAAATGTGCTTAAAAACCACTGAAGTTTTAAAGTTTACATTTTAAAACCACTGTAATGTTCATTTTATTCAGACATCTTGGCTGTAGCAAGCAATATAATATTATATTTTCATAATATATAATACAACAAGTTTTCATCAGTATAATATTCAGATTCTATGATTAATTTTAAACACATATCCAAATTATATCAAAAGTAATTAAAGTTATAATTAGAATATTGACTATGTGAACTTTGTAAGATAATATTTGTTATTATCTTTCATCAACCTCCCCACTCCCAACAATCTCAACAATGCGATTGCTTAACATGGAATTCTACTGTTCACCAAGTAGATTGACTCTCTTCTCCCTATTCTTTTACAGCAAGTATCCTATGGAGAATACATCAGAAAATGGATACAAAGACCAGCTCCACATAATCCTTTAGAAATTATATAGAATAGTGACACTAAACAAAGGGCTCAGATTCTATGCACTCAACATTAATAATGCAGTATGTTCTCAAAGGAAGCCAAAATTTAAATTATTTATAGACTATGAAGTTTATTACACCTAATTCCACTGAACTAGGAAATCTATGTAGCATGAATATGACAGTTTAATAAAATTTATTCTTACAATTCCATTGAAGGTAGATGCTATTATATTTACATGATGGGGGCAAATTAAGTAAAGGTCAACTGTAGTTATGTAATAACCTAAATTGTTAGTTAAAGGCATAAAGTAAATTTGTGGCTCTTGGTTTTATTTTTAAGTGTTAGCAAGACAAAGCTCCAAAGGCAAGCAAAAACACAAACAACCAAATCATAATGCTACAAATATTTCCATTAACCTAGATATAAAAGTATTAGTAAAATGAATTCTGAAGGCTAGATGGTAACTGTGGACAGATGGTGATTGGACAACAGCTGCCGTTTACATCGTACTTAAAAAGTGGAAACAGAGGGGAAAGAGGAGATTGGATTAAAGAACTAGGCAAACATTATGATGAAAACTTGTTTTTCTTCATGGTTAGGTAGGATTCTAGGAGGGATTTTAATCTTTTGAAGGAAACTTTGAAGTATTGAAGAATAACATAATTAATGTTTAGCAGATAGACAAGAACAAGAAATAAAACTAGAAACAGGCATAATTTTTTACAGAGAAAAAGGGACACTTCTTTACTTGCAGATCACCAACAATGGTATGACTAATCTTGCTATGGAAAAGAAAAAAATTATATACAGAACATACCCAAGATTATAATTTGTTTATGCTACCAGAAGACAATACACTGTCTATAACTTATAAGAGCTAATTTTAGCTGGGATTATTTTCTCTGTATATAATGGTATAAAGGCCAATTTTCAGAGAAATGCCTATTTGAACAGCCATTTGTCGGGTACTCTGGAAATAGGAATAATAGGAGATAATGATGCCTGAGTTCATAAAAGTATGTCAAAATTTTAAAAGCAACAAAACTGAATATGAGATTATTGCATATTACATGCTATGGAGTCCCATAGGACAGGCATATATAAAACAGTAGTGTATTGACACAGGACTCATTCATCTAGGTATTGGCAATGTTTCACTTACATTCTTCTTAATTTTATTTTTTATTGTTTCTATGACTCCTGCTTCTTCACTCTCACATAATTTTTCGGTAGCTTTTAAATCGTCACATGCCAGCTGCATTTTCTCTTCTTCAAATGTCATCATGGCATTCTGTTAAAACATAAAAAGACTACTGAACCTGAAAGTGCCAAACTAATCTAAATGCATTTATTACTTTACAAACTAATGATATATTGTTCTTTTAGAAGCTTTTTGAAGCAACTTCATTAACTAAGATATAATTATATATAAGAACTCCTTCAATTATAAGCAACTGTCAGGGAAGTTGAGAACTTAATTCAAAAATTATTTTTGTGGCCTTTTAAAAACTAACAAATTATCATATAATGAATCTGATACACTACAGAGTATTATCACATTATGCAGCAATAAACCTTAAATTAATCTTTAAGTTTCACAAGGCACTTTTCTGAAGAAAACCAGCACAACTATCTTTTTGCAAAATCAAAAAAACAACAACAACCCAGGCTACACTTACAGCTGTAAATTGCCTACAATGCTAGAAGGATGAAATCTTCTTAAAAGAAAAATAATATACCATTAAACAAGAAATCAATGTAATTACTAAGATATCAGGTAATACTCCTTCATAATCATGATTCCTCAAATGTGTCTGTATATACACTGTGTGTGTGTGTGTGTGTTGTGTGTGTGTGTGTGTGTATATTAATGACAATTTATTTTAAACTCTGTTTAGCTGCTTAGATTTAGGCAATTCTGAATTACAATTTACAACAGAGCATTTGTACTCCCTAAAAATCAATACTTTGATATAAGTTTTTGCCTTTTTACATATGTAATAAAATAAATACTTCTTGGTAATGTAAATCTATTTCTCACTTTATTAAAATTGAAAACAATGAAAAGGAATAATTAGCAATCAACTTGATAAGATTGTTAGAAGATTATCAGATCGTTAGAAGATTTTGTACAGAGGTGGCCTAAAACTGTTGTATTATAGTAACTAAAATATAATTAAGATACATAAATTATCTTCTAGTTACTGTTATTGCCACAAATTATATATAAATTCACTAAGGGAAAACAAAACCTATATGTATTTAAAGAATTCTATGCCTTACAACCAAACTAAAGATATGCAGAAATGCCTTACTTAAATTAATTTAATCTCCATTTTGGCACAATACATTTTCCTCTTTTTTTTAAATAGAAGATCTCAATTACACTGGAACATAAACTACTGCAGCTATATTTAGAACAGAAGAAGCTTTGCAAGATATAATGTTGCTATATTGGATTGTTATATTCACTTAAAATCCCATCTTAGGTAAATGACCCATTTAAATAAAGGAGGAAAAATATATTTCCAATATCTTTACAAAAGACAAGAATATATTCAAACAAAACTGTCTTCAATTTTAGATTTATAAAAGCACTTGTACATCAACTATTTACAAGAGAGGTTATCACACAAAGATATTTCCTGTATTTTTGGCAGGATTTCTTAACATAACGCCAATAAAGAATGGAAGTAGAGCTGTAATATTCATATACTTGGCCTAAAAGTACCACAATACCCTTTCTTTTCATAGATAGTGAAGCAACTATTTTACATTACAATCTTTCATTAACTTTCTTATGAGCTCATGTAAACAGGATACTTGTTTATCAGCATCATAATAGATGGCTCACACCTATTATAGAAATTACTGAATGGTAAATTCCAAACAAACTTAATTTAAGCTTTATGCAATGTATGAATCCAGCCATAGTGACAGATTAGAATGGAATACTGAAACATAATATAATTTTACTAGGTTTTGGTGACATAACCTAGCAAAATATAATTTAGTGTTACATATGAAACAGATCACAATAAGCACTTGGATTTATATACTGCTTCTCAGTACTTTACAGCCCTCTCTAAGTAGTTTACAAAGTCAGCATAATCTACGAAACAATCTAGGTCATTTTACCAACCTCGGAAGGATGGAAGACTGAGTCAACCTTGAGTCGGTGAAAATCAAACTGCCAAACTGCTGGCACTTGGCAGTCAGCAGAATTAGCCTGCAGTACTACCTTCTAACCACTATGCCACCACAATTCCATGTCTTGTTCAACAACGATTAAAGAACTGGCTTTCTTTTGTGCACACACACAGATAGTGAACAGTACATATGCACACGTGAAGGAATAGTCCCTTATTCTGCAATCTATATGCCTTTTGATTGAAAAATGTTTAAGAATATAGTAAAACTAAGACAAGTATTTTAGTTATATTCCTCAGCCTGGCAGAGAAGAAGTGTGCAGTTAACCTGGAGTCAATGCGCAACTGCAAAAGGGCTAGGACCTATACTTCCTAGGTTCTTTGCAGCTTATCTATTATTCCCAAGAGTAAGCTGCCAGACTGGAGAGATTCTTGTATTATACGCAGAAAGTAATAAAGTAGTTAGCTCAAACACTGCACCCGTGGGTCTGGTTGTTCACATATGACAATTCCCCAGAAAAGTAAATGAAATGCATAACGAACCATACCAAAACTCTTACACCTATCATTTTATTCTACTTCATTGATATAGCATTTGGATCATGCTGAAAAATGTGTATCATTTTCTCCAAACAACTTTTTACTAAATCTACAATTTCAAAATTATTGATAATTTTCAAAATCAGTGATCCAACAAAGGAATGCCATGCAATAACAACATATGTATTTGGACTCACTTACCAAAAAGCTGACAAAGCTGGCTCCAAAACTCATTAAAGGACTATGGTTTCTGTTGAAAGGAAAGAAAAATACAGTTAATACATATTAAAAAAAAATCTTCCTTCAGAATTTACACAATGTTCAATTTAATTTCAATCATGAATACTCCCCAAATTTCCCATTTTAAACAGGAAGGTGTTATTTTGGATGTCAAGTGGGCTATTTCAACCATTTTGGAAGTGTTTTACACCTAACATAAGCCTGTTCTTGACACAAAACAGTTTATTTTGATTTTGCAACTATTCCAAAATGCTTAAAACATCTTGTGTCATGCTTAAAAACTATTTTCCCTTGAAATGAAAAAAAGTTATGATGACTTGCACTTGAACCTAACCAGTGTCTGTTGCTAGAGTTGCACAATTGCAGGCCCTCCGCCAGAGTGTTAGCATTATGAAAATGATTTTTTTTCTTCTTTAGCCCAGTTTCAGGTTTAGAGAGAAGAGAAACTGGCTTCTCCAGAGAAGAATTCAACGGTGGTCCCAAAAGAGAAATTGCATGTGCTGGTGATAGTGACTCACTGCTGAGAGGAACAGGTCTGCAGAACAGACATGGTATCAAGAGAAGTATGTTGCCTTCCACGTGCAAAAATATGGGATGCAACAAGAAAGACTGTATCCAACCTGACTGCTATCTTAGAAGTTTTGTGTTGAAATAATACTGCCAGAATGAGTGTGGAAAGAAACAGAACAAGGAAGAACTAGGAATGAAACCACAGTATTTGAAAGACAAATTTTGTTTTCATCCATACTTCTGAGTGAAAGTCACGTCCCAAGGAAGAAATAGAGGATTCTGGAGGAGAACCATTGGCTCAAGCACTGGTGTGCCAAGAGATGGGCTGGATCTCATAGATTGGGAAGAATGTATTTCAGCTCAGGCAGGCTTTAAACTAAACATGGGAAATGTTATTCATTATTATTCAAAGCAATAAACTTAACAATGAAGAAGAATACAGCACTCAAGAATACACCAGGAGATGCAAGAAAAGTAGTACCAAAGGACTCCGATACCTGTACACTAATGCTCAGAAACAGAATTTTAAGTCCTAATACTGAAGACAAGGCAAATATGAAATTGTTGGTATTGCTGATACCTGGTGGATATAGCTCAAGCTCAAGGTATTGGAATATAATACTTAAATGATATAATTTGTTCACATTAAACCAAAGTGGAGGAGGTTGTGTTATACATAAATGACTACACTTATATGGACATATGGATCAATGGCAAAAATCCAGCCTAGTATAAAATTCTGAGAAATGAAATAATTAAGGCCCAGCACAAACAATACCAAACAGAAAGAAAAATAGGAGAATGCTGATGTGAATGGCGTGGCTGTTTAAAGAGCTTTGTGATGAACCAATAAACAAAAAGTACAAATTTAACATAAGGAAGAAGGGCATATTCAAAAGTGGTTCTTTGGATATATACAGAATTGCCAGTCTGCTGGTTGGAGAGAATTACATCAGCTTACATCAGGGGTGGGATTCTACCAGTTCGCACCTATTCGCTAGAGCCGGTTAACATTCTAAGCAGTTCGGAGAGCCGGTTGTTAGAAGAAATTACTGGCCTAATCCTGTAAGGAAGGCAGGAAGGAAACATTCTGGTGTTGCTTACAGAAACTGCCTCTCTGTTAACCCTTATTGCATTCTTGGCAGGACTAGACTTCCTGTCTCAGGAACTTCTCTGGAGTTTTTTTCCCCTCCTTTGCTGGTACTTTGCTTGTGTGGAGTGACCATTCAAAGTTACAATGGCACTGAAAAAAGTGTCTTATGACCATTTTTCACACTTACGACTATTGCAGCATCCCCACAGTCATGGAGGCCAGGCGAGAAGATGCGTGCCTCGATGTGAGTGATACTGAGTTGGCCATGCCCAGCCAATAACATGACCACCAAGCCACGCCCACCCAGTCACACGACCACCACGCCACGCCCACCAACTAAGCCACACCCACATAACCGGTTGTTTAAAAAATTGAATCCCACCCCGTCTTACATCCTGCAACAATACAGTTAAGACCATCCAATATCCACACACACACACAAAAGACCATCCAATATCCACATATGTCTAATCTACGTCCTTGGGTAGGACTTTATAGGTGGAAAAAAAAATGTCAGATCAGTCAGAACATCTGGTTAACTATGCAATGAACCATAAGAACATTCAATTTAATAAAAGCTAAATCAGAAACAAATTGGCATATTGTTATATATATTTTCTTAGCAATGTATGTGGAAAAACTGGTTCCAAAGATTGCCTCACAACTATTTAATAGTATCTCAGGAAGTAGACGTAAAGGGCATACATTCTGCAGAATCTGTGAGAGATTAAGGCCCTGATCATCACAAATAAAACAGCCATCCAAATGTCAGATTTTCATTATAAGATCTTTGCAATGTATCAGAGGTTAGTTAATAAACTTTGTAAGTAGCTTTCTGCTGCTAAGCATCCAATGCTGTTCACTCAGTTCATTTAACTCTGTGGGCTTTTATGTGAAATAGTTAAAATGCAACATTCATCTCAGTGGATTTTAAAGGTTCATGATTGGCCACTTACAAATCTTTTAAAGTTTGCCCCTTCTAATCTGTAATTAAATCAGAAAACTATATTTTGTGCCTTTGTTTTGCCAGCTTATATCCAAAGAGGTTTGCTAATGAACAAATAAAATTTACAGGAGTCAATGAAATATTTTAATTAAACAGTAGATGAAATTCTACCACTTCCATGGTATTACAAAATTTGTTCCCCTTTTGGAATAGGACATACAATAAATCAATCTAGACTAGCATCACATATATATCTGCTACCAGTTGATTCTCCCAACCATTTTTATCCCTGTTACCTGTCTTCTGGGAGAATAGGTTAAATTTTATTTTATTTATTTATTTTATTTTTTTGATTTGTCAATCGCTTACAAAACAATAGGTATAAGTATAAAACATGAGTAAGAATACAGAAAATAGGCATGATTAAATGGGGACAATAGGACAGGGACAGGAGGCTCGATGGTGCACTTATGCACGCCCCTTACAGACCTCTTAGGAATGGAGTGAGGTCAATAGTGGATAATTTGAGGTTAAAGGAGTGGGGGGGTTGAGGATGTAACTACAATAGTTATAAATAATGCCTAACTGCATTATTCCTCTGTTTGCCAATATTCTCTGGTTACAAAACTCATAGTTCTATGTCAAGAACTTTGATTCAGAGTTCAAAATATTTAAAAATAATGCAATTTTTCCTCTAGTGTTACACAAGAATTCCAAAACTATCATGGTAAATACCTAAAGAAGTAGCATAGCTTTGAAATAGTTCTACAGTTTTCTACAGGATCTGTTACGGAAGTAATGTTAAACCATCAAATTTATAGGAACATATTGCTGCAATTCGACTGATTGTGAAAGGAATCAGCTAGGAACACAGCAAATAATTCTAAATTTGTTATATTAGATTGCAACAATGGTTATGTTAAAATCTGTTTGAGCACAGAAACAGTAAATTCTATTTTCATGATAGAATTTAAATTCACCGTGCAACTGTTTCTTCTCATATGTTTACAATACTCTATAAATAACCATTGCTCTTATTTTATTAGTCTGGAGACTGAAATGAAGCTATTATCTGAAACAAAAAATATACTTATTTTAACCTGAAGTACAGTAGCACCTTGATTAAAGTATACTTATATGTCACTGAATTTTTTAAAAGGGGGGGGGGTCGAAACTACAGTCTTGTAAAACAGTGTTTCTTAAACTTTTGTCTCTCAGTAAGCATTCCTACTTTTAAAAATTATAGAGGACTCCAAAAGAGCTTTTATTTGCATGGGTTATATTTATTAATACTATCTTATTAAAAATTACAATTGACGCACTCACTACCACTAATGCTTCTCACAATTGTTTGACAGGATTTTAATATAGTATTATTTTTTAATATAGGATGGCAAATAATTTTGATTTTCTTGAGTCTTAGGGTCCATGGACTACACTTTGAGAAACACTACTTCAAAAGAGAAACATTTTATAGCAACTTCAAAATTAGATGGTCTTTTGCCCAGGTTTTGAATGTCCAAAGCTAGTTTCTCCAGGTATCACAATCAAACTGATTTTAAAGTAAGGTTTCAAAATAGAATATGAATTAATTTAAACTTCTCAGACCTTTACAAAATCTTAAATGGGTCCCATAGTAAAGAAATATTAACAGTTTCCTGTATAACATCTAGTCTACAATGAATCACACATATTACAACTAAGTGCAAGAAAAAACAGCTTTTCCAGTTCTTAATTAGAGCACGCAATAATCAACAACGATAAAACCGATTTGAAGGTCATTCTCCATAGCTTCAACTGCATCTACAAACCCATGCATATTCATATGCATATGACACAAAGTACATTATTGTTGTATATTGATAGATAATTGTAATATGTGCATTATATTTTGTACATTAATGTAATATATACAGTACATTATGTATAACATAGTACATAGTACAATATTGTTGTATAAATGTATATGTTTTGTATTAGAACATGAATTTACGACAAGGTAGGCCAAATGCTGCATTTCAAAATTACTTACTAAACCTCAGTTTTTCAACCTCAATAGCAAATATTATCATAACAAAATTATTCATTGTGTCTATATGTTGGGGTAAAGTCATACATTTTGGAGTCAAGTCTCTTGAATTAAACTTAACTCCATGCTGTTGTTTTTCACCATGATACAACGGGTTTGCCATTCCTTTTTCTAGGAGGATTGGTTCTTTTAAAACTTCCCTACAATTCTGGGATTTTCTGATAGTTTTTTTTATCCAAATACTCACAAGGTTCTGCTCAGGTTTTTGAGACAGCTAAGATCAGCTGTGATTGTAAATTGTCTGGGGACAAAAATCAAAAGCCATTAAGACCATTTTAAGAGTCGCAATATAACCTAAACGCTTTCAAAAACTTGTCATTAGATAAGGAAAAGTATCAGGACAAGGGAGGAGGGAGGAAGAAAAACTAAAGTTAATATTTGAATATTCTTTGTACCATGTTGCAATATGGCAGCAGACTGCAAACACACAGGTGTTAGTTAATAGGTGTGAAGCTGCTGTTAAAGATATTCTTAAAATCTGCTGGAGGAAAAGGACAAACAATAGACATATCAGATATAGGTCTATGAAGTACATATAGGTGGAGTAATATTTGTTAGCACACTGCAGACATACAGAGATCATTCTTTAAAAGAACTGATAACATTAGGATGCATTGAGTCTTGATTATCAGTGACCTTTCCACTGTCTACTTAAAAAAAAATTAAGTTCTGGACTTTATTTGTTCTTTTTGTTCAGCATTTTCCTTTCCAATTGAATTTCAGCGTATTTGTAATAATCAAAACATTGAGTCCTATGTAATATTTTCCAGAATTTAGATCCAATAATCTCTTTTTGAATGCTCCTCCCCATTATTTTCCAAAACTATCAGAAAATTTCTACTGTTCATCTTAATAATGTCTTTTCCTAGTTCTTTTCACAGTTTTTCCCAGTACCATTGCCTTGATAAGGCTCAATTTCTTTGAACTAGAAATCCTCATAATGGAATTTACAGATTAGAAAAAAGAACAAATTTATATTGACTATAGTCCTATAGACAGAGGGGCACGGGGAGAGGGGGAAAGAACAGACATGTTTATATAAGTCATGATGAAATATTACAATACTGGACAATTTTAATACAATTGCAGACCCCGTATGGTGTAATTAAGATGTTGAATTGGGAGTAGGAAGACGCAGGTTCTAGTATATTCTCAGTCACAGAAAAACTGTGACTTTGAATCACTCACTTTCTGTCTTTTAACCCAACCTACCTCCCAGTCTTGTTTTAGGGGAGAAAATAGGTCTCCCCAAATATTAATACTAAAATAATAGCAGTTGCAAGTTCCATAGCTTCTTCTGAAATATTTTGAAATGTCCTAGTGTAGCCTACAGCCTCCCAACTGACAGCTTCTATCCATGAATTGCCCTAGTTAGTTTCTGATCACAGATAAGGTGACTTATTGCAAATGTTTAGTCTAAATATCTAAGCAGTGTAATAAAGTTTAGGAACCAGCACAAAAGGTGAACTAACCAGTCAGTAGTCAATGCAGTTAATTACAGAAAAGTAGAAGTCCTATTTTATTTATATTCTACTTAAGCACTCAAGTCCTGAAGGCCAAACACCACTAAAATGTTTACTTTATTATAGATCTTCTTTGAACAAATCATTAGACAATAGGTTACTAAGTCAATGGGAACATTATCTATTTTAGGCAACCAAAATTAGAAGAAAGGAACACATGCACATGGAAAGAAACTTATAGTATGAGCAGGATTCCTTATAAGTAATGTGTGGCCTAAAACACCAGACTCTAATTAGAACTTCCTAGACATGAGCTATAATTTTGTGAAAATTGTGGATAATGCATTCAAGGTTTTGAACTTCCCATAAAGTCTGGTCTTGTGTGCCTCAGATCAGATTGCATTGAATTCTTACAAACCTTGACCATATCTCTGCCATGGCCATCAATCTTCTGCTGTGACATGTTTTTCCTGGAATCCTTAACCTTTCTTCTGCTCTGAATCCAGTTTGCCTGTAGGAACTTTGTATATTAATTTGGACTGGATTAGTTTTATAGCACCATTTAGCTGAAACATTTCTTTAATTTTTTAATTAATGTTAAAGATTAGAACTGATTGGCATCAAATTTGTGTTGTTTTTAGTATTTTAAAACAGCTTTATAGCTTAAAATGATTTTATGGGTCTTTTAATTTTTGATAACTTATGAGTTGGTTGAATGAGGGGTTGTTCTATAAGTGCTTTAAATAAAATAAAATAAAAATGCTAAAATGATGGCTACTAGACTTTGGGACACAATTCAAAGGGCTAACGGTTGCCTTTAAAGCTCCACTTAGAGCAGGGCTGGAATATTTCTGGTAGTTCCTTGCTGGAATTGAACCTGCTTGTTCAGTGCAGATAGTAAGGATGATGTTCACAGAGACATTGTCAAGTGGCAGGAAATCAGAAGTCCAGGCAGTTCAAATGAATATAGGTTTATTGTATATTAATGTTTTCCTCAAGAATCTGAATTAGTAATGGTCAAAACAAAATGGTGATGGATAACAATCAACGGATTTCAAGTGCGGGCTGGATTTAGATCTCCTGTTGGCACTAAAGGACTCAAGGTTGATGATGTGTTTGACCCTCCCTTGGGTTCAGCCTGATCATCTCTTACAGATATGAAGAACCTAGGCAATGAGGACCGAAATATTGTTTTAAGGCCTGAGAAACAAGCTAACATTTGGATGCAGCTCAGGTAGATACTTTCTTGATTCACTGAAGTATAAGTACCAGGAGAGGAGGGAGCAGTGACTTGCAAGATTATGTATGATTTGAAATGTCCAGGCCAGTATCAATAAATTTAGTTCCAGTTTTCTTAAGAAGTTAATTTCCTAGCCTGGTCTACCTATGGGGGCTGACAGCCTATCTGTCATCTAGAAGTAATCTATTGAGTTTATTTATTTATTTAAGAGACTTATATGGTCACAAAATGTATGGGCCATAATTCCAGATAGCTCACAACAGCAATAAAAACATAAGAGAAATAATAAAATATATTGGTGTGGCCAAGGCAGCAGGTCTACTCTCTGATATCTCCACTTTATAAAATACTTTCTTCTCAGAAATATGTATGATCTTACCTTCTAATATTTTGCTTGTTTAATTTCAACAAATTTTGACACCTAATTAATTGGTTTAGGACATCTTACTTAGTTTTCTGATTGTTATTTTACTGCTATGTTGGACTTATTTTTCTTTGTTTGTTATTGTACAGCACAAAGTATTTTGGGATAGGGTTGGTTGTAGGCACTAGTTGACTAGTAAATAGTTTAACAACTGACTCTGCTGGCATCATTGTCACTACCATACCACTAATAGTTGATTTGAGCATTAGGCATGGCAGTGCTCCCAAATGGTACACAAAACTACAGAAAATGTAACAATTGCCATTGCAATGACTATGTCAACATTGTTATATTTTGGATTATTTTAAAGAAGACTCTAGAAAATCTTAATTTGTATATAACTTCTGAAAAGATATAGAGTTTTGTAGACATTCTTTGTAAAAAAAAAAATCAAAATGGCATCCATGTCATGCTAAAGTTCTTATTGGAGGATCTCCTATATTTAGTGGATTGGTTTAAGTACTTAAAATGTAATATCTCCTTAAGTCTGAGCTTGATTTGGGGGCTTCATGGTCATATCCGGATCATTTTTTGTAGAAATAAAACAAATGTACACGGTCATCTTCTGGGATGTGTTTTCAAACTATCCAATTTAGTTTACAGCTCTGATGTTTCTTACTAGTCTCCCATATGTGTACCAAGCAGTTTAGTTTATTTAAAGCTTTATGAGATTAAACAAGATTGTCTGGGTGCTGGAAACTGCATTTCAAGATATATACCAAGCTTACTTTGACTGCATAGAAAAAACTTATCTTGAAAGAGAAAGATAGGGAAGGGAAAGGCTAAGAAAATAATCTGCTCTACTGAAAGGAAGAGGGGGATGTAATAGAAGATGACAGTACTCCTCCGGCAAATATTTGCAGAAAGCAAAGAAACGCTCTCATTAACAAGATATGTGTTATTTGCATTTAAGCTTCTTTCTCATCAGTAGAACAAAGTACATCAATATGTT